>NC_083318.1:69243215-69328109 GCF_963455315.2 Globicephala melas
TAACAATTAATAAATGGATTCTTATTATTAAGAACATGATTAAGTACCTTCTATGAAACAAAAAAAAAAGCCCCTAGGCCCAGGAAAATTTTATATCCAGAATAAAAAATAATCTATTTTATGGGGATATTTTCTGAATAATAGCACCTCATCAGGAAAAATCATGCAGAAGAAACCACTAACAATAACAACAACAAAATCAGAGGACAGAGGAAGTCCAGGACCTAATTTGAGCCTATGTACATACATCTCAGGTAGGATAATATTGGTCTCAACGAAGGATTATTCCAATATCATTATTTTTAGCATCAAAGCTCTTCCATCGTGAGAGGAAGAGAGAATATACATATTGTGAAGAAATAAGTGAAATACAATCAGGCTATGATTATTTCATGGTCAGTCAGAGAGACATGAAAGAGAAAATAGAAACCAATTATTTCAAAGAAAAATATGAATAATACCATGGCAAATTAAATATGGATACCAAATAATTTTAAATAATAATATGTAGACCATTTCTACTTTCTAGAGACCTCTTTTATTTGCCAGAGTGACCTGCTCATAGATGCCCAGTAAATAACTGCTGATTTCTTTGTAGAGTTAAGCACTTTGGAACACAAAGTGGGAGCCTTGGTTCCAGAGTTTAAAATGTCATGACCTTTGGCAGTCACAGCTGTGATATATGGTAAATCTTGAAGCTCTCACCATCTCTCACCGCTCCCTATACATCACTGGAAGTCACCTTCTTTCCTCAAAAGGTCTCTTCTCTGGTGTCCTCTATCTTACCACCATCCTCCCACCAAAATTCTGAAAAATGGATTCCCCGAACACACACACATTTACTGTTGCTGAGAACATACCTCCTATCTATCCCCATCATCTGACCCATTCTACCCATTACCAGTCCCATCTCCTGAGCTCTGTCCTCATTTGGACTACTGCAATGCCAATACATAGTAGCCAACTGGTTTCTTTACCTCCAATCTCAGTTTTTTTCAGTTTGTTTCCTACAGGACCAAGAAAAGAGTCTTCCAAAACCAATTTGATAGTGTCTGTCAATCATTTAAAATCTTTTGTTGATAAAAGTATAAGGTGCAAACTTTTACACATCACGTATGATCCCTGTTTATATCTCCAGCCTCAACTGTGATCTTTCCACAGACACCTTGTCACACACATGCACATGCCGGCACGCGCACACACACACACACATATCCATAATTAGCATTCATTTCTCAACATCATCCCGTTCTCTACACTCCCTACAAAGGAAAGTGTTTACATTTCTGTTTCTCTCAACAGCCAGTAGTTTCATGTCGCTATGCTTTTGGTTATCATTGCCCCTTCGACTGGAATGCCATCTTCACATCATCTCCCTGGTGAGCACGTCACGCCTCAGCCCTATAAACTATTTCTTACCCGTCTAGATACAATTGTTCATATTGTCCTTTTGTGTGCCTGCTGAACTTAGCACAGGCATTTAACACGAAACCTGGAATATCCCATTTAACTTATTTATTAACTTTTCTATCTCACACCTGTGAGCCTCATCGTAATCATCTTTACCTTCCTGGTGCCTAGCATAAAACCAGGCGTATCTAATCTTTCAGGAAATTCTTGAGGAATTTATGAAAGAATGAATCAGTGAATGAATGAACAACCTGGTGAATAAATAAAAGAACACATGAGCGTCTGTGCCTTCATGTGTATATGAGAGACAATATTTCTTCAGAGGAAATGAGATGCAAGAGAGTAGTGGTTAAGCGCTCAGACTCTGGTGCTAAGCCTTTCGGTTCAAATCCTAGTTCTACGGCGTAATCACTATGCAAGCATGAACAAATCCCTTAGCCTCACTGTGCTTTAGTTTTCTTACCTATAGAATAAGGAGAATTGTAAAACCAACTTCACAGGTCTTGTGTGAGTGCTCTGAGTTGACACACGTGCACAGAATAGCAACTGGATCACAGACAACACTGCAGTGTTTGCTGGTATCACTGACATGTTTGAAAGCCCTTAGTTCACTGCCTCGGCATTTAGTAGGTGAGATGAAGTTACACTCCTCACCCTTGAATTTATTGCATTTTTTAGTCTTATCTTTCCACTGTATGTTCCCATCCACTTTTTCTCACTAACATTCAGGTTCCCACCTTCACAGAATAATCAGGCAGAGCCCTCCTCATATACCTACATTCTCTTATGTTGCCTTATTTTTGTTCTTATGAATACATGGTTTCCCTCATTCTCTTTCTTTTTTTTCTGCTCTTTTTTCCCTGTCCTCCTTTTAGTACACCATGCCCTCCTTTTTATTCCAGCTCGGCCTGCATTTCCATCTTTTGTTAGTTCCCTAATGTCCCCTTTTCCTCCCTCTTTCTTGATATTTATATATAGCATAAGTCTGCTTTTGTGCACACACTTGTCTAACATATGGATGAAGGTGTGTTTATAAGAGTGCATACAGGCAGGGAAGTGTCTATTTTGTCCAGTGGGAATGTGAGTGTCTGCTACAAAGGTACGGGCAACCCTGTCTGTGTTTCTGTCTGTCGGTCTCTCTATAAACCATGCTATTAAATTATTCAAGTGCATTGTGTGATTCATTATAGGAACTGAATAGAAAAGTCAAGTGACTTTCTCTTTTGAACTGGCTACTGGTTTTCCTGCAATAAAGAGATTGCCACATGTTGGATCATTTGTTTAAAAGAGGCCCATATCTGTAACATCCAGAGAGCCAAAGACACTAATGTAGAAGTTTTCAGCCACTCTGCCAGCCATGCCCTAGATTAAAATATGATTAGAAGTTGCTATTCCTTTTTTGTGACTTCCAGGTCTCTAATATTCCCATGCTACTCAGCTGGAAGAGAAAAAAGTAAGAGACATTTTTGTGTTAGGAGTTAGGCGTTAACAAATTATCTTTAAAGAATATTTTTTTGGGGAAGCTATTGTAAAAGTGGCTTATGACAGACATTAATGCTGTCTGGCAAATAGGGCCAGTTTCCAGCCTAGATGTATGAATAGACAGAATTTCATTACTTTCCTTGAAATTAGAGGTGACAATGGAACTTTCTCTGACCAATGAAAGTTGAGCAGAAGGGACACAGGCCATTTCCAGATGGAGGCTGGGTGAGCCTGTGTTCATTCTCCCTGCTGTCTCCTCCATCATCTGGTCGTAGCCAGAGATGCTCCAAATGGTACCTTAGTGGTTCCTTGAGGAGGGCATCCTCTGAGCTAAGATCAGAGCTCCTAGCTGACCTGCGATGGACATACAGAATGAAATAGAAATAAATATTTGTTGTTTTAAGCCTCTAAAATTTAGGATGGTGTTTAACTTGGCCTCTCCTGACCACTGAAGGATGAAGAGAAAAGGAAGTTTTGTTGTGTTTTCTTTTTCTTTTAATTTTTATTGGAGTATAGTTGATTTACAATGTTGTGTTAGTTTCAGGTGTACAGCAAAGTGAATCAGTTGTACATAGACATATATCCACTCTTTTTTTTAGATCCTTTTCCCATTTAGGCCGTTACAGAGTATTGAGTAGAGTTCCTTGTGCCATACAGCAGGTTCTTATTAGTTATCTATTTTATATACAGTAGTGTGTATATGTCAATTCCAATCTCCCAATCTATCCCTCCCCCACCTTATCCCCTGGTAACCATAAGTTTGTTTTTTACATCTGTGACTACTTCCATTTTGTAAATAAGTTCATTTGTACCTTTTTTTTTAAATTCCACATATAAGCGATATCATGTGACATTTGTCTTTCTGTGTCTGACTTCCTTCACTCAGTATGACAATCTCTAGGTCCATCCATGTTGCTGCAAATGGCATTATTTTGTTCTTTGTTATGGCTGAGTAATATTCCATTGTATATATGTACCACATCTTCTTTATCCATTCCTCTGTTTATGGACATTTAGGTTGCTTCCATGTCCTGGCTACTGTAAATAGTGCTGCAATGAACATTGGGGTGCATGTATCTTTTCAAATCATGGTTTCCTCCAGATATATGCCCAGGAGTCGGATTGCTGGGTCATATGGTAGTTTTTAAGGAACCTCCATACTGTTCTCCATAGTGGCTGTACCGATTTACATTCCTATCAACAGTGTGAGGGTTTGTTGTGTTTTCTTTTTAATATGAAATATTGAATGATGGAGTGGCATACAAAATATTTTCTGGCAGGGAGACTTTCTTAAACATCCTGAAATCACAGCATATAAATAGTTGCTTACCGAAGTCTGAACCAATGGATTTCTTTGATTTGGGGTAACACTTGTTCTTTATTTCCATCTCTTAACGGTTCTTCGCTTTCTTTCTCCACCTAAACACTCAGAGGGGTTGAGACAAAGTCTAAGGTGGTTCCTGACAAACAGTTTCTCTGAACCTTTGCTTCGTCCTGCCCCACAGCAGCACAGACACTGGATGTGGTGCATACAGACACTGGATGTGGTGCTGATGAGGACAGAGCATGGTATTCAATGAGTGCCAGCAGGAGCTCTGATAACCAAAACATCTGTCAGGTTCCAGAAATGGGATGGAAAAATGACAAAAAGAGAAGGGATAAGAAAAAGAGGATGACTGGGACAACAACTGTTAGATGTTAAAGTGAATGAGAGGTGGATAGGAAAACTGGTCCTGATGAGGAATTCATGTTAGGAATATGTCTCTGTGTCTACTACATAAGGAATCAACAAAAGAAATTGACTCTGACCTAAATATAGTGAGAAAATTTTAAAGCCATTTGCAGAGATTTCCAACCAGGTAGAAAAGGCAAGTTAGTCACGATTTTTAATTCTATTGTTGTCATTATACAATTCACAGGAGCAAACATTTCTAGATTCAAATTTCTTTTAGCCAATCAACTTCATTCAAGTACAAACCATTGCAACAATGTAACATGAGAAGAAAAATATACTTGTCTTGAATAAGCTCTTGAAAGACCCAGAAACTATGATTTATCTCTCTTCTTATCACTCACTGTAGTTCTCATATTGTAGATGCTCTGTAAGTGTTAATAGAAGAATGTAAGGCTGTGTCAAGGAGTTCATATATGTTGTTCACTGTAGCTCATCTGTTCTCCCCTGATCCATTTTGACCCTCACTAGCCTGGTCTCCATGCAGTAGTCTGAGTTGTCTGTCCAAAATACAGATCTGTTCATGTCACTGCCTAACTTAAATTCCTTC
This sequence comes from Globicephala melas, assembly GCF_963455315.2. Classification (NCBI taxonomy): domain Eukaryota; kingdom Metazoa; phylum Chordata; class Mammalia; order Artiodactyla; family Delphinidae; genus Globicephala; species Globicephala melas. The sequence goes on from NC_083318.1 coordinate 69,248,390, forward strand.
ACATATTTCCTATTTCTCATAAGGTCAGGACCAAAATCCTTATCATGGCCAAAGTTAGTCCCAGATGCCTTGACGCCTGCCTGGCCTTGAACCATTGTTTCCTTTGCTTCATCAACCACAGCCTTCTTCAGTTCTTGGAATGTACCAGGCTTCCTACTGCTATTTCTCCTCCTGCCATAGGTCACTGTAGTACCTATCTCCTCTGCTGGAAAGTTCTTACCCCTTCCACTCACCTGATTTGCACCAATTCATATTCATATAAAAAAAATAGGAAGCTTTTCCTCAAGAAGCCTTCTCTGACATAGCCTCCCCACTTGTCTCTGTTAGGTTCCTTTGTTATATGTGCTTTCTCTTAGAGAACTTGTCTCAGTTTTTTTATTGATATATGATTGTGTGTCACTATTTGGTTAAAATCTATTAAGCAATCATGCTGTATATTCCATGAGCTCAGGAGCCATGCTTATTTTTACTTAACGTTGTACCCCCTGCAATTAGTACACTGCCTGACAGAGATAGTTGTTGAAACAAATAAAGGGATAAACAAATGTGTAACAAACACAGGTTTAGATGTATACATGTTGCTTTCAAAACTAGCATCTCATATCCTTATACATAAATCTGCAGTTCAGTAACTTGGATTGTTGCCACATTCATAAAGAGTCTATGGAGAACTAATAGCTGAACTTCAGGTCACAGCCTCTCTGCATTTATGAAAAATGAGAAGGGACACAGTGTTGGGACTGAGAGGGGAAGCGGAGTGGCTGGGAGAATTAATTCAACCAAGGCAGGCCAGCAAGAGGAAACGATAAGAAAGATAATGGTGTATTGGTTCACAATGAGGAAAGCTGTTTCTCCTCATCCAGTAGCATTTGGTAATGGTGGAAGCCAGTGGATTCCTTACGTCAAAGAATAAGACAGCAAAGAATGTGGAATACCTAGGTTCCAGTCTTCAAGAATTCATCATCCCAGCTTATCTGGCCTTAGTATATTCTGCCTGGAATGGGGTGATTTATCCTTATTTAGTTTGAATGCAGGACTAATTAGCAGCCCCATATGAACTATCTGGATGTGGGATCTATAAGTATTCTAAAAGGATTTTTGCCATATAGGAGTTGTAGTGGATGGAATATAAGATACCTTTTATTTCTTATATATTCTTATATCTTGAAAACTCTGCTTATCTACTAACAGAATAATTTCCCTAGGAATTTTATTACAAATAGGAATTTTCTTTTTGTATCAGTTATTCCTAACTCTTAAGTCAAATGAACTGTTTATCTGTCCCATATCCCTATAAATCCAAGTGTATGCTCAGAGAAATGTATTTTACATATTATAAATATAAAATGAAATTAATATTTGCACATATATATATATTTATAGCACAATCTGAACTAATCAATTAAGACTCAGCGGTCAGTAAATTAATCAGCTGCTGCACAAATCTGCCCTGCCACCTGTTTTCATATATAAAAGTTTACTGGGTCATAGCCATGCCCATTTGTTTAGGTATTGTCTAAGAGCTGCTTTTGTGCTTCAGTGGCAGATGGAGTAGTTCAACAGAGTCTATGTGGTCTGCAAAACTTAAAACATTTCTATCTGACCCTTTAAGACAAAAAGTCTTCCAACCTCTGAATTAAGTCAGAGTTGCACATAGGATCTGAGCAGCAATTTAGAAAAATTGGGCCATATAACAGGATGGTTCTTACATCCCTTCCTTAAACAATTTCTATTTGGGAGGCACCTTTCTAGCTCCTATGGGAATATGTTCAATTAGTATCAAAAAATGCCTTGGTGAATCAAATAGTTATATTTTTTTCTGAAAGAATTGAAAGATATTTTAATATACAATTTATAGAATGTAAAGCACTACCCTTGTTCCTATTTAAAATTAAAACCAGAAAAAAGCAGGACTTCCCTGGTGGCGCAGTGGTTAAGAATCCGCCTGCCAATGCAGGGGACACGGGTTCAAGCCCTGGTCTGGGAAGATCCCACGTGCCGTGGAGCAACTAAGCCCATGCGCCACAACTACTGAGACTGCGTGCCACAACTCCTGAAGCCCGCACGCCTAGAGCCTGTGCTCTGCCACAAGAGAAGCCACCGCAATGAGAAGCCTGCGCACCACAACGAAGAGTAGCCCCCTCTCATCACAACTAGAGAAAGCCTACGTGCAGCAACGAAGACCCAATGCAGCCAAAAATAAATTAATTAATTAAAAATACAGATTCTTAAAAAAAAAACAGAAAAGAACAATGTGAACACCTTCAAGAAACAGTTTGATAAAAGAACATGAGATCTGCACCAAAAATCTAAAATAAGAGGTCTTGTGTGCATCTTCCATTTTGGTGAGTGTTCTTCCCCTGTGCTCCCATACCATCCTCTGCTTGCCCACACTATACTACAAAAATATGTTCACCTATCTCCACAAGAGGAATGTGAACTCCTTGAGGATAGGAGCTAATGATGTATTTCTGTACCCCCTTCTGGGTAGTACAGTAATGAGTTCTCAATAAAAATTTGTTGAAAGAAATGATAAAATGAAATATGGATAGATGGCTAGGTCAAATAAACATCGTTATTCTGCATGATTATACCAGTGATTCGTCATAAGATACTGAAGCAGGTTGAGCTGGAGAGATGAAAATGTGTTTTGTGGAGATAAACACCTTCTTACTGATGATTCTGTGAACACGCATGTTGATGTTACCTGTTCTTGTTACTTAGCAGAGGAATTTCCCAGTGTATCAGCACAGTTTATGTCTCAGGATTGTCCTAAACATTTCTACTATTTAACTCACAAAATGTACTGAACTAAACAACCACAGATAACAACCACAACTTACATCCATTGACGTTTTATCAAAGTACCTGAAAGCAGAGAGAAAATGAAATTGAATTTAATTAAGAAGAGATTGGATTCTTTATTCAGGTATCATTGCCTACCAATGATCAAGCAATTAATTGTCTATGAAATCAAATTCTAACGTATTGGTCTCTCTGCAGATGATTGTGAACTCTTGGGCATTGACTTTTGTACTGTTACTTGGTAGAAATTATGGGTATCTGAACAAAACATGGAGGTGGCTCTGGAAGAGAGAGAGATCTCCTTTAAATGTACAGTAGGAACATTGATTTACTGCGTGAAAATATCAGTGCAATGACTTAACTATTCTTAACACTAGTTAAGAATTAACAAAACTTTGGAGGAAAATAAAGCAAGACGGTGCCATTTTGTTCCTGTAATATTTTTCGTCGGTTATAACTGCTCCCAAGGATGGATCCCACCCTAAACTCTGAAAATAACTAGAACAAAATAATGTAGAGTCTCCTGGAACCAGTTTAATTACAAGACCTCAAGTCAGTCTTGCTGGGGTTCCATTCTGTCTGTCTTTGTAGTTGTAGTAACAGAGTCCTTTGGTTGAGATTAAGTTCCAACCAATTCTTGGTTTTGGTAAGTGGCATGGCACTTAATTCTTCCACACCTGACTCCTGCTCTGATTCCATCTTTAATATCCCCTCTCTTTAAATAATCAGTTATTGTTTCATTTCTCCTAGTCTTCCTGGGACCTCAATCACAGTTGTGAACTCTGTGTCCCTCTAGCTCTGTTCTCATTTCCTTGTTTATTCTCTTCCTTTACATTTTCTTAGGGTTTTATCTAACAGTGAAAAAGGACCTGGCCCCTTAAACAGCACTATCCTGGAGAAGGCTGACAAAGTTTAATGGATAAAGAAGTGTTTGGACTTTAGAGAATCATAGACTCAAGTGTTCACAAGGGACCTTAAATGCCCTCTAAACCTATCCTCCCATCCCCTTCTACCTAGGACCATGACTGATCTATAAGGCTGAATAACTTCAAGATCCTATTGATTTTATTTATTAAGTCATCCAGGAAATCAGGGAAGAATCTTCTCATTACCACCACCCCAGAAGCTGGTTTGTTCATTATATTTTCTGGTTGTAATTAACTTTAAATGTTTCGGTATCAGTGGTATGACATATGTGTATGGACAAGTTAAATTTAACTAACATTCTAGAAGAAGTTAATTACCCTAAGAAATGTCTCAATATGAAGCAACCCCTTTGGGTTATTGATTTGCATAAGCCTTAGGAAAAATAACGTTTGTTGATGATAGCAATGGGATTTGAGATATGTGAAAAGTTAAGAGGAGTTTAAGAGGATCCAATGTCCTTGCATGAACAAGATGCAAGAAGTTCAGCAGCAACCAGTGTCCATGGTGCAGCAGGCCATGTCTAAATTCTTTGACCTGGAGACACCTCGCCACTGGATCCACTTACAAATACTGCAGATCCTGCCATCAGAACTTCCTGTGTCCCCTTCAGAGCAAGTGTTTTTCATGGATGATGCTGGTCTGTGAACCTGTGGGCAAAAGAATAAACCTCTCTGAATTGAACTAAAAGGAGTTCTATGACTGTGCCTGCTTATTAATAAATACCTTTTATTTGGGGCAGATTTTGGCTTAAGAATTACTTTCATTGTAACTTAACATCTGATAGAGAGGTTGCAGGGTAGGGGCTGCCTCTAACCAGGGGTGGTTACTGATGTTTGCCGGAAGAACCTGACTTTACTAAAGGACCAAACTGGTTCTGGCACAGTTGGGTGATTTGAAACTGTTCACAGGAACTGTAGAGTTTGAAGATGAGAAAACAAGGAGTGAGCAGCTGATATTAAAAAAAATGTTGCCAGGGCTTTACACTTGGCGTAGGGTTAAAGGTAGCAATAGTGACACAGTTTGGCTGGAATGGGTACAGAAAGCTTACTCACATCTGAGCCTGGGCTCTTGAACTTGGACAAGGCCTCCCTGGGAAAAGAAACTTATAGTATAGGTAGGAGAGCTTGGGGCAGAAAAAATGCCTTATTTCTAGAACACTTACTGATAGTGGAAAGCAACTCTTGAACATGGTTGTTGGTATATAAATCAGAGCCAGAGATATTTTAGGTCTTAGCTTCCTTCCCCAAAGAAAGCACACCATGCTAGCATGGGTACGACTGGAATTGAAAGATTACCGATTTATAGCCATGGATCAGAGCTCAAGAGAAAGATGAAAGTTTAGCACGTCTAAAACTAGCCAAAAAAGTCATTAGATTCTATTAGATTCTCTACTAGGGGGAGGGCATGATTAATGAGTTAATAACCAGGGTTGGGAAGGCTAGAACATTGCAAGAACAGGAAACCAAGCACAGCCTTACACCATCTGGCCTTGGGAAGGTCTATACTGCCCCCACTCACAGATTGACACTTATATCAGAGCCTATTTGGAGAAAATTAACGTCCAGTCCCCTCTCTCCCCTCATTCCCCATCTTCTCTTTCTTAAAAAGCAGCAGATTAAAAAAAGAAATGCTTCTACTTCTTTCTTTTGGGCTGAAACCCTGCCTGCAACCACTGGGTGCCAGGGAAGGGGAGCTACCATGACAGACTTTATTTTCTTTAGTCAATTACTTTTCATAAGAGTTCTATCACATTTAATATGGTAGAAGTAAAGAGTTTATAAACAGTCTTTTTTCAAGTTAAAATAAGTAGTCTATAGTCACATTTAAAGAATTTGGGGGAAAATGTAATTTTTCACTCATTTATAAATCATCCAAATTAAAAAAAAAATGTAAATGGACACCTAGTCCTTGTAGTACATGGGCTCTGCATAAGCGAAGGAACCTGGCTGTATAGCCCAAGATATTTCCATTTAATGGCTAAATAATTAAAATAAGCAGTTAATTTATTACATTATCAACTATCTTTACAAAGAACTTTTCTTACTGCATTTGACAAACTCTCAATCAGCTTCATGCAGTAGCCATGTAGCGAGCATTGTTAAAAGAAAGTGAAAGAAAATGTGAGAGCGAGATCCTTAGTTCATTTTGGCTGCAGTAATGGAAGCAAGTTCTCCATTTTTAGTAAAACTTAATAATAACTCACATTTATCAAACCTCTACACTGTGCATGACACTACTCAGAGAACTTCAGATACAGCATCTCACCAGTCTATCATAACAGCCCTTTCAGATATTAGCTCTGCTTCAAAGATTAGGAGAATCAGGTTCAACCTGGCTAAGTTATTCATTCAAGGTGACAGGGCCACTCAGAGCTGTGTCATGGCTTTCAGAAGCACTAGACATTTTTTCCTTTGTGGGCCCCTTTGTAAAAAAAAAAAAAAATTCAAATAATAATAATAAATTAAAATAAAAGAATATTTTGTTAATTGAATAAGTATAAAGATGATTATTACCCAGGCTGGATTCACTGTTACATGTTCATTATTCTTATATTAAGTTGTTTCTTTCTGATTTTAAGAGAATTTAAAATTAAAATAGACACCATGCCTACTGTGCCTAAGAAGTAAGTTGGCCCTGCAGACAGAGGATTCAAACTCATATCTATGGAGTAAGTTAAAAAAACTACATCCTAAATCACCAACGTCACCTACTTTTCCACTTCTCCCAAACTTTAAAAAAAATGTATATTAATGTAACAGGCTTAGGCTAAATTCTATGAGTTTGTAGAATTCCAGTTTCTTTTCTTCCAAGATAGAACACTCCAGAATTAGTTCGGGAATGTACAAAGAAAATTGTCACCACATTTGTAATGCTGCAAAGTGAAAGGAAATGTTTTGTTCATAATCATATGAACTCTTCAAGCCATAAAGAACAAAGATGCTTAACCTATCTTTAACATTCATTTCTGTGTTATTGAACCAAAACTGCCTGCAGGTGCATGTGGCTATTTAAAGGGAATTGTAAATCGCTTTCATATCTTACTAATGTAGTGAGGATGTATAAATAGTTGCACATGGCAGATAATTAGTTTATGCCAACACATTATTGTGCTTATGAGCATCTGGATATCAACTACTTGGCAAACCATCCAAAGGAAGTTATTGCTAACAAAATACTATGAAGTCATTTGCAAAATGCTGAGGGGTGAATATTCAAGTGACAAAAGGAATATGCTAAACTTGTGCTAATGTATATTAAGATTTAATTTAAATAAGGAAATTCAGAGAAAAAGTATGCTTCACAATCAGGAAATGGTGTACTTAATATTTCTTGGGACCTGTTTTCCTTTTATTACTTTCTTGTTAAATAAGAAGAGAACAAATGCATACATAAAAATACACATATTATATAAATTGCACTTTTTCTACTTTACAGAAAACACTTAGAAAAACATTGGAAATCTTTATTCCTAGAAAAAAATATATATACATACATATATGTGTTTATGTTTATTATGCCATACTCTTTAAAAATTCTAGAAGAAATTCTAGGATACTTTGTCATTCTTTCTCTTGTCAGGCAGTCTGAAATCTGTCCACCCACAGAGAAGGCTAAATTGCCTAGAGCCCTTGTAAACTGTGGGCATTGTTTTCTCTTATACCCCATGTACCACTCAGCTTGGAGGTGGCTAGGGCTCCTATTTGGTACTCATTGCAACATCCAGACCATTCTCTTCCCTACTATCAAAAAAACCCAGCTTCTTTGAAGCCACTGTCTTCAGTATGTAGCCTCTTATCCACTTTTGCTGCTAATATTTTCTACCTTTCACCGCTTTTTATTATCACCTCAATTCCCATCATTCTGTAGGTAGGTAAGACCTATTGACACTGGAACCGTTTCACCGAACACACTCTTGACTTTTCTTACCTGACTCAGATTCCGTGATGCACCATCTTATTCATTGCCCTACCTAGACCCCTTCACTTACCCCTCTCTTACTTTGTTGAACTAATTTGGGAAAACCCCAATCCTCTTTGAATCCAACTCTCGACAGACTTACTTGGTGCCGGCAACTGAGTAGCTGCATGTGCCTATAGAGAAACACAAAATGTCATGATCAAAACCCTCAAGTGGACCCATAGTGCACCAGGGTAATCCTATTGTATTTCTTTAGACAGCTTTCTCTCACTCTGCTGCATGATTATTTCATACCTTTTTTTCAAAATTTTTATTGGAGTATAGCTGTTTTACAATGTTATGTTAGCTTCTACTGTGCAGCAAAATTAATCAGCTATATGTATACATATATTCCCTCTTTTTTTGGATTTCCTTCCCATTTAGGTCACCACAGAGCACTGAGTAGAGTTCCCTGTGCTATACAGTAGTTTCTCATTTGTTACCTATTTTATATATAGTATCAATAATGTATATGTCTCAATCCACATCTCCCAATTCATCCCACCCCCTCTTCCCCCTGGGTATCCATACATTTGTTCTCTATGTCTGTGTCTCTATTTCTGCTTTGCAAATAAGATCATCTATACCTTTTTTTTAGATTCTACATATATGCATTTATATACAATATTTGTTTTTCTCTTTGTGACTTACTTCACGGTGTATGAAAGTCTCTAAGTCCATCCATGTCTCTACAAATAACCCAATTTTGCTCCTTTTTATTGCTGAGTAATATTCCATTATATTTATGTACCATATCTTCTTTTTTTCTTTTTTATTTTTTTTATTATTTTTTAACATCTGTATTGGAGTATAATTGCTTTACAATGGTGTGTTAGCTTCTGCTTTATAACAAAGTGAATCAGTTATACATATACATATGTTCCCATATCTGTAAGATATCTTCTTTATCCATTCATCTATCAATGGACATTTAGGTTGCTTCCATATCCTGGCTATCATAAATAGTGCTGCAGTGAACATTGGGGTGTGTGTGTCTTTTTGAATTATGGTTTTCTCTGGGTACATGCCCAGTAATGGGATTGTGTGGTCATACAGTATTTCTATTTTTAGCTTTTTAAGGAACCTCCATACTGTTCTCCATAGTGGTTGTATCAATTTACATTCTCACGAACAGTGCAAAAGGGTTCCCTTTTCTCAACACCCTCTCCAACATTTATTGTTTGTAGACTTTTTGATGATGGCCATTTTGACCAGTGTGAGGTGATACCTCATGGTAGTTTTGATTTGCATTTCTCTAATAATTTGTGATGTTGAGCATCTTTTCATGTGCCTCTTGGCCATATGTACGTCTTCTTTGGAGAAATGTCTATTTAGGTCTTCTGCCCATTTTTGGATTGGGTTCTTTGTTTTTTTAATATTGAGCTGCATGAACTGTTTATATATTTTGGAGATTAATTCTTTATCAGTTGCTTCATTTGCAAATATTTTCTCCTATTCTGAGGGCTACCTTTTCATCTTGTTTATGGTTTCCTAAAAGGAATCCAAATTGGAAAAGAAGTAAATCTGTCACTGTTTGCAGATGACATGATATTATACATAGAAAGTCCTAAAGATGCCGCCAGGAAACTACTAGAGCTAATCGATGAATTTAGTAAAGTTGCAGGATACAAAATTAATACACAGAAATCTCTTGAATTCCTATACACTAACAATGAAAGATCAGAAAAAGAAATTAAAGAAACAATTCCATTCACCATTGCAACAAAAAGAACAAAATACCTAGGAATAAATCTACCTAAGGAGGCAAAAGACCTGTATGTAGAAAACTATAAGACATTGATGAAAGAAATCAAAGACGACACAAACAGATGGAGAGATATACCATATTCTTGGATTGGAAGAATCAATATTGTGAAAATGACTATACTACCCAAAGCAATCTACAGATTCAGTGCAATCCCTATCAAATTACGAATGGCATTTTTCACAGAACTAGACCAAAAAAATTTACAATTTGTATGGAGACACAAAAGACCCCAAATAGCCAAAACAGTCTTGAGAAAGAAAAATGAAGCTGGAAGAATCAGGCTCCCTGACTTCAGACTATACTGCAAAGCTACAGTAATCAAAACAGTATGGTACTGGCACAAAAACAGAAATATAGCTCAATGGAACAGGATAGAAAGCCCAAAGATAAGCCCATGCACCTCTGGTCACCTAATCTATGACAAAGGGGGCAAGAATACACAATGGAGAAAAGACAGACTTCAATAAGTGTTGCTGGGAAAACTGGACAGCTACATGTAAGAAATGAAATTAGAACACTCCTTAACACCATACACAAAAATAAATTCCAAATGGATTAAAGACCTAAATATAAGACTGGACACTATAAAACTCTTCGAAGAAAACATAGGCAGAACACTCTTTGACATAAATCACAGCAAGATCTTTTTGACCCACCTCCTAGAGAAATGAAAATAAAACCAAAAATAAACAAATGGGACCTAATTAAACTTAAAAGCTTTTGCACAGCAAAAGAAATCATATTTCATACCTTCTTGTCTCTCCTCAGACACCCACAACTCCTTCCTGCCTTTCTCTCTGCTGATTATTTTGCTTCTCAGGGAAAATAGAAGCAAAAAGATAACAGGGAGATTTTACATGCTCCCACCAACAAATCTAAAATGCTATGTGTACTCATGTCTTCTACTTGTACACTGGCCTCTGTTCCATCCTGTCTCCCCAAGAGCACAACTTCACTCATTTTCCCAATTTGATTCACAGCATGAATTTTTCCATGACTACAGGTTCATTCCCATTAGCAGACAAACATACTATAATATACTTCATTAAAAATAAACAAACAATAGCCAAAATCCTTCTCTTGAACCTGTATTCTCCTATAGCTACTGCCTAAAGAATTTGCTTCTCTTTTAGCAATATTCCTCAGAAAAATTCTATATTCAAATTTTCCACTATTTGTCTTCCAGTTTTTTTTTCTTGGACTCATTTTGGCCCCAGTTATGAAAAGCTCATGTTAATGACACCAATGGCCTGCATGTCACCATTTGTAAGGATCACTTACTTCTCAGAATTCACTTCCTTCCTCAACAGCATTTGAAATAGTGGCTCACAACCGTCTCCTTGAAATACTACCTTTACTTGACCTCTTGGACACCACTTTGTCTACTTATTCTCCTACTTCTCTGGCCATCACTTCTTTGTCTCCTTTGCTGAATGCTTCTCATCTTCTCTACCTTCAAACTTCAGAGTTGACAAGACTCCATCCTCAGATTGTATTTCCTTGCTCTCTGTGCTCACTCTGTAGGTAACCTCATCCATTCATGGCTTTAAATACCATCTATACATACACTGAACCTCCAGTCTATGTCTCTACCTTAGAACAATTCCTGAATTCCAGACTCATATATCTATGTGGTTACTTAACATTTCCGTTTGGATATTTAGTTGATCATGGCATTAAAGACCTAAATGTAAGGTCTTTACATTACATGAAAAGTTGATCGCATCCAAAACTGAACTCCTGGTATTCATCCCCCAAATATGTTCTTCACATAGTCCTCTCCAGCTTCATAAATGGCAAGTTCATTCTTTACATTGTTCAGATCCAAACTGCAGAGTCCTTTATGCCTCCTCTCTTTTACCCATCTATCTGCAAAACTTCTATTCTTACCCTGAAGATATCTAGAATTCTTCCCATGCTCACTAGCTCTACTGTTCAGTCCAAACTAAACTCTGTTACTCGGACTATGAAAATTGCTGATAAGTGTTCTCTCTACATCTATCCTGGCCTCTCTACAGCCTATTCCCTACACAGCCACATCTCTGTGTAAGAGGTGCTTCGGCTTTCCTCCCAGCCACTTGGAAGCTAAGCTAATTGTACAACTAGCCCTCAGGGGATAAGGAGTGGACCCCAGATCTCTCTCTCTATATATATCATTCTGACCAGTTTTCAGCATTTTTCATTTTTTTCTAAAGTCACTCAAAAATAAATGGTATTTCCAGCCAGAGTAATATATACATATTTAAAACTCCAATATTAAAGAGATCTGTACTGAAAATTTAAACTCTGCTTCTCACCCCTAAGTTGCTCCATCTCAAAGGTAAAAATGTTTAACCCTTTAACTGATTTCTCTCTCTCTCTCTATATATATATAATATTCCTCTATATACAGGTAAAATGCATAGATTCGTATTTTCTGGTTATTTGATTTCAAATATTATCTACAGAGTTCCTGCTCTGACAATTTTAGGTCTCTTAAAACTCAACCCAACTTTCTATCTCACTGGTCCTATTTAGGTTTTTTTTTTTTTTTGGTCCTATTTAGTTTTATCACTATTTCTAGTTGAATGAATAAATATTGCATATGTGATTATGCCTCGGTAAATATTTTGCCCTAGAGAGCCAAGTAGAGTAATTCTTATTCCATTTTATTTCTTTTACAGTATTTTCTTTTTCCCTAAAGTTTTAATTATCTTACATGTTCTTGACTATATCCTGAAATGTTTTTTCAATCACTCATGGTGTCAGAAATTCTACTGAAGTCATCTCTCTCTTTACTTTTTTTTTTTTTTTTTTTTTGCGGTACGCGGGCTTCTCACTGTTGTGGCCTCTCCCGTTGCGGAGCACAGGCTCCGGACGTGCAGGCTCAGCGGCCATGGCTCACGGGCCCAGCCACTCCACGGCATGTGGGATCTTCCCGGACGGGGGCACAAACCCATGTCCCCTGCATCGGCAGGCGGACTCTCAACCACTGCGCTACCAGGGAAGCCCCTACTTCTTTTTTCTTTTTTTAAAAAATTTTTAGGTGTTTCCAGTTTTACTGAGAAGTAACACACATCACTGTATAAGTTTAAGGTGGACAGCATGATGGTTTGATTTACATGTATTGTGAAATGATTGCCATAATAAATTTATTAAACATCCATCATCTCATATAGATGCAGTAAAAAGAAGAGAAACAAGTTTCTCCTTGTGATGAGAGCTCTTAGTATCTACTCTCTTAATAACTTTCTTATAATATCATACGGTGGTGTTAACTGTAGTTGTCATGTTGTACATTACATCCCTAGTACTTATTTACCTTATAACTGGAAGTTTGAACCTTTTGACCATTTTCCTGTAATCTCCCCTCCCCTTAAAACTTTTTTTCTCCTGAAGACCTCCCTGCTGGAGTCCTTATTCTCCTCATCAGTTCTACACTGATTGATAGGATTTTTGACAAAAATATTTATTTAAGTTTCATTTCATCACCTGTAACAAAGAGTTAGGACAATTTTTTACATATCATGCTGGGTTATTATGAGGATTAAATGAGCTATATAAGAAAATACTCTATCAACTACATAGAGCTAAAAATGCATGATAACATTACTACTATCATTATTAAAATTGCCATTCTCATGTTGAGTTATCAAACCAGCTTCACAAATACAAGATACTAAATTCAAGACTTCAGAGAGAAGAAGCTCTTCCATCAATAACTGCCTGGCCAACCCAGGTTAGTATCTGGTTGGTAGGCAGCATAGCGTTTAAAGGAACACAGTTTGTTATGAAAAGACATGGATTTGAAACTTGGATTTTTCACTAACTGACATTAGTTAAGTCATACATTAGCTGTTGTAACAAACCCAGGAACATAATAAAAGTTCACCTCTAAATATTGTTTTTATTTTCTCTTGTGATTTGACTTGAATTTTAGATTGAAAAGCTCTGATTTTTTTTTTTCCAGCTAAGTATCTTGAAAAACTTTCTCATTTAGGACACTGTGGGAAACTAGAAGAAACACCATCTTTTGACATTGTGAAATCAGGCACCCAGGATGGGAATTTGAACATTTTCTTTTTTTTTTAATGATTTATTTAATATATTTCTTATCTCTCTCCTACCTTCTTCTAGCCCCTCTGTTTGCTGAGATATCAAGTCAAAGCTAGCATGTTATGTTTGAAAAAAAATTATGAAGATTTACTTTATTAGTGAGTTTCTTGAAGGATCTGCTCTGGACAAATGTCTTAAGTCTCTTCTCAGGAAACACTTACATCCTATTGCTGCTCACACTGGTTGCCCTAAAACTCACTCCTGGGGTCCCCCATCTTCAGTGCTGCTCAGTAAAATGTCAGTTTTAATTACCCCTAAGACACTTCTATCCGGCCATTCATTTTAACTTCTAATCCCTGGTGTTTTTTTGCTGCCAATAAAATCAAGAACTATTGAGTTCAGTGACAAATTTAAAAAACTAATTTATTCAACATTATTGAAAAAGACACTAAATTTTTGTTATCTCTCACTCAGGAGTTTTTTTTCTATAGAAACCCAGGTTTTGTTTTTGTATGTTTGTTTTCAGGAATGTTATATGAATTTCCTCAAAGAGGCCACACTTTAATAAAACCAGGCATGTATTCAAATGTATTTTCAAAATAGTGTACCTACCTTTTACCTAATAAACAGTAAAATGACTCTCTGAAGTGTTTTTTGTTTTGTTTTGTTTTTGCGGCACGCGGGCCTCTCACTGCCGTGGCCTCTCCCGCTGCGGAGCACAGGCTCCGGACGCGCAGGCTCAGTGGCCATGGCTCACGGGCCCAGCTGCTCCGTGGCATGTGGGATCCTCCCGGACTGGGACACGAACCCGTGTGCCCTGAATCGGCAGGCGGACTCTCAACCACTGCGCCACCAGTGAAGCCCTGCAGTGTTCATTTTATCATTTCTTTTCATCAGGAATTTCTCCTGAACTTAGGAGGGAGAAGAAACAGCCATGCTTTCTGGCAGCTGGTCACTGGCCCCTGTTAATATCTGATTTGGGACTTATGCAACCTCTAGCTCTTCCCTTTTACAAAAGAAAGTTGTTAAGAAAGTTAATCTGATAATTCTCTGACCCACAGATAAGCAGCAGAAAAATGCATGTCACCTTGTTCAGCCCAATGGAACCCTTGCTGGTAGCATGGGCCATGACAAGACAGGACAGACTGGAGCCACTGGCCAGGACTGAAGGCTGAACACAACTCCATTTCTCCAGGACAAGCTCCTCTACTCAGTGTTTCTACAACTCTTCTCCAACTTTTTTTGAAAACTGATAATAACAATAAACACTACCTGACATTTGCAAAGAACCAGAACTTTTTTTCTTTCATTTTTCATTTCATTTGACCTACTCTAGGGAAGACAGATAAATTTACTCCCAGTTTACAGAGGAAGAAATTGAGACATGAAAAGATGTAGTGAGACAGTGCAGGATATCTACCTGGAAGGATTGATAGGAGGATGAAATGGGATTAGTATAGTGCCTATAGAGTAAATATTCAAAAATGCTAACTATTTTACAGGAGACTCATGATCAAGCTCAGCTTAGAGCTGAACTACTCTCTTTTCACTAAATCACATAAAAGTTCGCTAACAGATTTTCAAATTAAAAAAAAAACTCCTCTACATGACTAGACACAAATACGTTTCATTTTGAGAATTTGAAAATGAAACAGGGGCCATTTATTTTTCTTTGTAGTTCTTTCTGCTGTTTCTCTCTTCTTCTGAGTAGATTTTCTCCCTCTCTCTCTTTTTTTTTTTTTTTAAACTTAGCGGTTTCATTTTGTGTTTACCAAATAAGCACTTTAAATTATTTATATTATGTTTTTCAAAATTAAAATAAGAAACATACATATTATTGATTTTATACTGTTAAAGCCAAATTTGTAAAGTGTACCATACATATTTTAAAACTTTAGTTAAAAAAATATATAATGACAAGAATAGGATGAAAGGTTTGGAAAGATACAGGTAACGGATTTTTTAACTCTTTCATCATAATAAGCTATTTTTGCCTGGGTTGTTTTGCAGCAACATTGCCCTTTTAAAATAAAAAATAATCAGTTATTGTAAACCACAAATATATACATACACAGAAACACCACTATAATAAGAAAATCAGTAGTAGATATAAAAGTCAGTTTTATAGTGCATCTAATAAAACAGATACATACAATTCTTAAACATTTTAACTTAAAAAAATACATGTGCATTTACTTGCCAATATTTTGATATAGAGAGGCTGATGTGGCATTTTCTTTGAATTTAAAGTTTTATATTATACCTCTAACATGAATCATATCCCAGATACACCATTTACAGTTCCAACTTATTTCTTTTTAATTTATTTATTTTTCTTTCTTTACGGATTTCATTTTGCATCCCTTCCTACTTCCCTCTTTTCCTTCCTCCCAATATAATGAGAGCTTGAAGAGGCAGGTAAAGCAATTGGATTCAAAACTTGATTACCATTCAGGACTTGGGTATAATCCTTCATTAATCTTTATATTTTCACCCTAGTTTTTAGTTATCTTGTTACTGAACTGAATTTGGTCTGCTTGCCTGTGCACAGCAAAGCCAATCTACTGACACCAATCTACTGGTTTTGGTGAAGGAAAGTACAGTGTTTATTGCAGGGTGCCAAGAAAGGAGAATGTGTAATTAATGCTCAGAAGACCTGAACTCCCCAGTGGCTTTCAGGGAAGGATTTTTAAAGATAACATTTGGAGTGAGAGTTACAGCTCATAGACTTTCTTCTCATTGGTTGGTGGTGAGGTAACAGGGTAATGTTTTGAGACCTTAATCATCAACCTTCTTGTTCCAACCAGTCTGGAGTCTACATGCTCATGGTCAGCATGTAGTCACCATCCTCCAACTGGGTGGGAGTCTTGGTTTCTGCAGAGCAACTCAAAGATATGTATCAGATTATGTCTATCCCTTGAAGAGAAACTGGGACTCTGTTTTATCCCTGAACTATTGTTTAAGCTATCATTACTTCACTTCCCGAATTAGTAACTGCTTGAAACTGCTCTTTGGAACTCAGGGAAGGTCTAGGAGAGTAAAGCCTTTTTCTACAAGAAACGGGGGACACAGAGGGATCTTTGTACCTGAGAGAGCCCAGCAAGGTCCTGTTCAGTTTCAATCCTCTCTTTTCTTTGATACTCCTCAATCCTAATGGGAACAGGGGTGAGACAAGAAAGGGAATAAAGTTTTGGGTAGAGAGGTTAATCATAAACTCGGCAAAGGAGCTCAGTCTGGGGGGACTAGGTTTCAATCTCTTCAACATCAAATTATCAGAATTATTTTCGCAACCCACATTCATCAACACTTAGCAATGCAGTATATTCTGTTTTCATACGATATCAATTTACAAATATTTCAAGTTAGCTATTGCCCTGATAAATACAATTGGCACATACAGGTTGAGAACAATGCTATTTTGAGAAGCATCTTAATCCAAGAAGGAGCAGAAGGGCACAGACATTATAAAGAGAAGACTATGGCTGGGAGCAATTGCTGACGAGGGTCATGAGTCAGTGCATTTTAAGGAGAGAATGGGAAACATTCAAGCCAGTTGTCAAGAGGCCAGATAAGAAGGAATTTTCTGTAATTACTTTCAAAGCATTTATAAATTTTTAGCAAAATTGACCTTAATAGGTAAAATATTCTTCAGAGACTGGGTTTGAATAAAGCTAACACACACAGTCCAAACATCTGGGCCATCCATGGTATAGCTCCTTACCTATGTCGTAAGGTAAGCTAAGTGTGGGTAAGTTAGCTAACTTCCCTGGTGGCGCAGTGGTTGAGAGTCCGCCTGCCGATGCAGGGGACACGGGTTCGTGTCCCGGTCCGGGAGGATCCCACATGCCGCAGAGCGGCTGGGCCCGTGAGCCATGGCCGCTGAGCCTGCGCGTCCGGAGCCTGTGCTCCGCAACAGGAGAAGCCACAACAGTGAGAGGCCAACATAACGCAAAAAAAAAAAAAAAAAAAAGAAATGCTTCCTGAGTTCCAAAGGTTTGTTGTTGAGGAAAATATACAAATAAATACAATGCACTGTGGTAAGTAAAATAGTAGAAATATAGCCCTATAAATGTTTCGTAAGAGTCCAAATTGGGAAGGGCTTATACTGAGCCAGTTACAGCTGAGTTGGAGAAGACTTCACAAAGGATTCTTGTGCTAAATTAGTCTGTTAGCTAAAACTCTATATAAAGTATGTCTTTTAACTTCTCAAAAGAGTGACTTGATGAAGAATCATAATTTATTTTTAGAAATTATAAATTATTCTGTTGAAAACTTTATCCTAATTAGTATTCCTTCTCCTTGACAGATTAGAGACAGATAGTTTTTCATGTTGGTCTATCCAAGGGAAATGTAGGAAAAGAATAATGTAATTAGTGAGGCACAATACGTGTCAGAAATCTGACATATTCTGGGTTAAAATTTTTTTTAATGTTTGCACAAAACTCATTAGGCATCTGAATAGTTCAGGGAATTTGGATGTTGTATGTGTAGCACTCGGCTCAATTAAGCAGATGGTATAGGTTGAAAGAGATTTTAAGAAGGAAAAAATGAAGAGTGAAAATATTTTGGTGACATTACCTTTCTATAATCTTTGAGAAACTATTTTTGAGAAGCAGTCTATCACAAACAAAATTATTTCCAAGTAGCATTAGAACACCATCCTGTGTTCTTGTTCATATATATTCACCTTAATTACTTTGTCTATGCATTTGAAGGAAAACTATAAACTGATGGATGGAGATAGTATATATAAACCTAATTAGGATCACAATATAAAACATGCATTTTGAACTGTTTCTTCCAGTCCACCTCTCTCTTTCTCCCTCTCTCTCTCTCTCTCTCTCTCTCTCTCAAACCCACACACACACATACACACACACAAATATTTTACCTGGTTAATTAAAATGTTTGCAATAGCTTTAATGTTATATTGAGTAGTTTAGTGTGCCAGAAAACTGCTAAAATCTCAAGTTCTTGTACACGCTATCTTAACTGATAACTACAATTTTGACATGTAAAACCAGAAATGCTTCTTTCTACCATCAGAAATTAATTTTTCATTCATATATTCCAGGTAGAGGAACACATGTTCAAACTCACCCTCCAGCATAGCTGACTGGCATTAGAACACTTCTAAGAGCAGGTTTTGACATAGCTTTGGGCCTCTGGAAGGTTTGAAGTCAGCTGGGTAGGTGAAAAAAAGGAACAAAAGGAAGAGGTGAGGATAACTGTGCATAAGATCTCTCTGTTTTATAAATTGGCTAAGGAAGGCATCTAGTCTAAAATTTATTACTTTAAAAAGGTGCCCTAGAGAAACCTCAGGGCTTAGTCATAGCCAATATTGTAATGCAAACAATATATATAATTTATGGTCATTAAGACTATTAAAATGTTCTGGCAGAGGATTCCAACCACTAATGAGCTGGTTGGTATCCCCCAGAGTCAGAAAGTGCATTAGCCTATTTGATCCTTTGAAAATGTATAAGAGAGATAGGTGCGTTGTGGCCTCTCCCGTTGAGGAGCACAGGCTCCGGACGCGCAGGCTCAGCGGCCATGGCTCACGGGCCCAGCCGCTCCACGGCACGTGGGATCCTCCCAGACCGGGGCACGAACCTGTGTTCCCTGAATCGGCAGGCGGACTCTCAACCACTGCGCCACCAGGGAAGCCCCATTGCTTACCTTTTTGAGAGGGGTCATTGCTAATATTGTGTTTGGATCTAAGACCAAAGATTGTTTCTTTGGCTAGCAGACATTTTCACTTTGAACATACTGAAAAGCCTCAGTCTTGTTCTGCTATCCATCCGTTCATCTCATTTGACCAGAATTCTTCTGGAACCAAGATAAATGTAGTAATATTATCCTTTCTTCCATTTATCGCTTTAGAGGCGGGCATGTAATCCAGTTTCAACTAATAAGACACAAGAAGAAATCTGCTAGGGGCTTCTGGAAAAGACTTCTTCACTCCCAAATAGAGTCACCAAAGAAGAAATGATTCTGTTTCTCCCACTGAACACTTGTGGTATCTCCAACAAAGAGATGAATCTTTAACAGCCATTTTGCAATTAAAAAGAGACTCAGCCTGAGGGAATTACACTAGTATAGTAGAAGGCATGAGAACAGAAAGATAGAAGAAATTTTGCCCCAGATAACATCCTGATTTACAAATTTAACTAAATCTGAAACCATTCTATCTCTGAACTTTTCCTTTTTTTTTTTTCTTTTGGTATGATTGTTTCCTTATTAGTGAAGCCATTTTTGTTACTTGCACCCAAAATCATGTTATCTGTATAGAATCAAAGGGAAGAATCACGCACAGCAATAGTTCTAAAAATGCATTATTAAATTACAAGGCGCAAAACCCAAGTTTATTCACTACACTCAAACTGAGATTTCTTTATTCCTAATTCTCACACCCAGATAAGGAAATGCATTGCAAACATGTTGCAGCTGCTGAATGACTCAGCCTGGCACATTTCCTGTCTGGAATTATGTGCTGCTCTGAGTATCTCTCATCAAACATTCACCCCAGGAGCATAAGTATGTGCATTCGACAGATATTTATTAGACACTCATTATTGAAACTAGCGATGATACAGAATATAGCAGAAGTTTAAGACATGGTCTTTGCTCTCATGATGCTGACCATCGAGTTAAGAGAAGAAGGCATGAATAAGTAAAAAAAAAAAAAAGACAAGAAAAGGATGTCACAGATAGTATAAAACCAAATGTTAAATAAATGGTATCAAAAATAAATCCCACAAACTGAAAAGGGAAAATTAACATAATCTGGAGCACTCAGTAGAGTCGATGGAGTTTATATTAGGCCTATTAGACAAGTAGAGTAGGGAGATTCAGGAAGGAAGAGGAAATATTTTTCACCGTTATTCTTTGTGCATGGTACCTTATTGGATTGAGCAAGGTATGTCTAGAGAACATGAAACAGAAAGGTGCTGTAAGAGAAGAGTCAGAAATAAGAGAAGCAAGTTTGGACACACTCTGGAAGCCTTGAACATCAGGCTAAGAAATCTGACCTTGACCCTGTTGGTGAGAAAATCATTGGAGGTTTTAGCAGGGAAGTACCACGGTGAAAACATTCTTCTTGAAAGAGAAGTCTGGTGTCTGGGTAAAGGATTGGAAGTGAAGAATTGAGAGCAGAATGTCAGCAAATAGGCCATTGCAAAAGTCTCTTCTTATGAGGAAAAGCTATACTCATAATTCAAATCCTTAGGCAACGTTGTCACTTAGAACTAAATTGACTTGAATGAGATTGACAATTCAATCTCAAGGAAACCTGGAGCAAGGTATTTGATACTATGGAGGTTAATAACAAGATATTGAACGAATTTGTCTCTTTTGGAAACTATCATTATTTTGATAGAGCTTCATGTTCAATGTAGGAGTTTCCAGTTGATACAAAATGAGAAATGGAGATCAGTGGCATATTGTCCCTCATTCCATTGTTGCTGTTAATTCGTGATTGTAGGATCTGCCCAGAGTAGTCAAGGGAAATGTAGCCTCATTGTTCCATAAACAACAGAAATAACCTTCATTAGCCAAGTTGGAAAACAAGGATGTCACTTCTTCCTAACAAGATTTTTGTTACACTTACAGTCTTTAATTATGAGATTCATTTATTCAGCCTTTGATTATACAGTCTTTAATTATGAGATTCATTTATTCATCCAAGCATTTATTCATTCATTTTTACTTGTATTCCACAAATATTTATTGAGCGCCTCTTCTGTGCTAGCTGTTCAGTGCTCATTACTAGAGATATTTAAAACGTAAACAAGATAGCCTCATCCCCCTTTACAGGCTGTAGTCTAGTTGGAGAAGGCTCCCATGAACTATAAAGTACTATAACCTACAACTGTAAGCTTTATGATGTGATCAATACAGGCTTCTTTGAAAGCACACAGGAAAGGAAATGAACGTACCCTAGAAGTCACAGCAAAGATGATATCTCTGTTCTATTTCTAACACTTAACAGCTGTGTCATCTTGGGCAAATTAATTAACCTCTCTACATCACTGTCTTCATCTGTACAATTGTACATCATTTATGGGGCTATTGAAAGAGTAAATTTCATTCATATACGTGTGTGTATGTGTGTGTGTGTGTGTGTGTTTATAAAGACTGCCACCTAATAAATCAAACACTCAATGAATGTTAGCAATTATTATCATATTATTGTTATTGTCATCATAATTATCATAACTATTATGCTGAGTCATGAAAAATGAGTAAGGCTCACCTAGGAAAATGAAGCATAAGGAAGGGAGGTTATTGTGAAATGGAGCAAGGCCCTATGGTCCTTTTCCCCCAAGTCCCCCGCCTGCCTTTTGCCTGTGGAAAAACTTGAGCCAAAGCATAAGTTTAATCAGAGAAGTGAGAAAATGCAGAAGCAAAGAAAAGCAGTCAAACAGGACAAAACAATAATAGTTTAGTCATTAAGCAAAGTTAAGGACATTTAGCTCCTCTTCATGGACTACAGCCATATCCTGTGAGCTACCCTGTAGATACTGAAACCCCACACCAGATGGAAGAAGTTAACTGCATGATGACCAGACTGCAGTCATGACATAAGCTGCCACAATTTCGAGAAGTGGGCTCAAAGAAATGGGAACAAACCGACCCTGGAACTGAAAAGTAATTGTACTTAAAACAATCAAGATGGCACTGGTCAGACCACTGCATGACCAATTTCAAAATGACAGTCAAAGCTGACTGTGCTGTTTCTGCATGTAGCCCCTCCCTCTGTCTATAAAAGCTCTTGCCCCCTGGTTGTCAATAGGGGACAGTTGACCTTTGGACAGAAGTCTGCCCCCAACCCCCCACCCCACTGCTGGCATCCAAAATAAAGCAAACTTTCCTTTCCACCAACTTTGCCTCTTTTTTGGCTTTTGAGCAGCGAGCAGCAGAACCTCCACTTTCCATTACAATTGCATGCAGATGTACAGAGGCTCTAACTGCGGGGTGGAGATGGGGGAATTTAAGAGGCAAGGCTATGGAGGGAGGACAGTTCTTTCCAAGGAATCTGTTCATTATTTGTGTTGCAGCAGTATTTTCTCTCAGTTTGCAAGGGCTTGCTGCTTTCTCCCCGTTTGTCTCTGTGTTTCCTGTTCCCCAAGCAACAACCTCTGTGTCTCACCAAGCCCCGGCAACCAAAGGCATGCTTCATGGTGTTCACCATATAATGAATGAGAAAGTGATTATGGTTCAAGGTTAAAACAAACTCCCATTGGGTATAAATCTGAATGCTCAAAGCCTTCCTATGTATTACTTTTTTGGAAAACTGAAATGTATTAACATATATTCATTTCAGATGTACAACGTAATCCTTCACTATTTGTATATTTGTGAAATGATCACCACAATAAACCTAACGAACATCCACGGCCACACATAGTTACAATTTTTTTCTTGTAATGAAAAATTTTAAGATCTAGTCTCTTGTTATGTATTAATTTTAATCAGACTACCTCCAACTTAAACCACAAACATCCCAAAATTATATGCAAATATCTGTCTATTTCCACCTTTTAAACTTTTTCTCAAGAAGAATAAGTATTTTTCATCAGATTTTCAAAGGAGTCTTGACCCCTAAAAATTTGCTATAAAAGTTAATGATAACCCTGGGCCATCTTTTACTATAACTATGGATAAAGCATAATTTTCCAGCAACTTTAAAATGATTTACATGTCTTCTATACCTATTTAGGTTTTCAGCTTATGGTATCTTCTGGGACATTGAATTCCACAAGGATACTCTCCATTATAGAAAGTAATTATTTCTATTTTCTTGTACTAAAAAATCCTTCAAGTGTCAAGCTACATCCACAAGTTCTAGCATTACAGAATCTTGGGAACAAGTCCCCAGTGAGAATCACTTTATGGCATTGCTTCTCAAATTATCAGTAAGAAAAGATCTTTTTTTTCTTCTTCCCTCTGATCTGTTGCAGAGGTACACTGTTGTAAAATAAAATTTTTAAGTGCAGCAATGTCATATTTCTGTAAAAACGTCTAAGTGCATACTCTCAATTTTTATACTTACTCGAAATAAGTAAAAATAGTTCAGAGACTTGCAGCAGTTTTTGGACCACACTTTGAGAATCATATTATAGGATCCCAGAGATAGAATGCATTCTCTTCTATGGGCATTTTGTTTTATAAGGGAGTTGGTGAAGATTGAAAGGCCCACATGTTTCAGAGAAGCTATTTTTTTATTGTGGTAAAAAACACATAACAGGGGCTTCCCTGGTGGCTCAATGGTTGAGAGTCTGCCTGCCTATGCAGGGGACACAGGTTCGTGCCCCAGTCCGGGAAGATCCCACATGCCGCGGAGCAGCTGGGCCCATGAGCCATGGCCGCTGAGCCTGCGCGTCCGGAGCCTGTGCTCCACAACGGGAGAGGCCACAACAGTGAGAGGCCCGCATACCGCAAAAAATAAACAAAACAAAAAAAAAACACATAACATGAGATGTACCCTCTGAACACATTTTTAAGTGCACAGTACAGTATTGTTACATATAAGCCCAGTGAGGTACAACAGATCTCTAGAACTTTTCCATCTTGTGTGAATGAAACTCTATACCCATTGAACAGAAATTTCCCCATCTTCCCTCCCCTCCGAAACAAATTATTTTTAATGGTAAAAATTCAATTTACGAAGGAGATAGGAAAAACGGGCAAATTCCCAGCCCCACCTTAATGTGTTTATAGAATGATTAAATCAGGTAGTACATGTAATCAGATGACAGACCTCAACAAGAATAATGAATGCAATAAAGTGAATTCTCTTTCTCTTCCCTTAGCAGGTCTGAAAATACCACGATGATGGGAGTTGCTGTGTTTTTTGTTCACTTAAAAGATCAGGTATTACCTTATATATAGCCTTCATTTTTATAAACTTTCTTATTAAGATATGCATATGGCACAAAAGGCACATGAAAGGTTGCTCAATATCACTAAGCATTAGAGAAATGCAAATCAAAACTACAATGAGGTACCTCCTCACATTGGTCAGATGGCCATCATTAAAACATCTACAGATAACAAATGCTGGAGGGGGTGTGGAGAAAAGGGAACCCTTCTACACTGTTGGTGGGAATGTAACTTGGTACAGACACTATGGAAAACAGTATGGAGGTTCCTTAAAACACTAAAAATAGAACTATCATATGAGCCAGCAATCCCACTACTGGGCACATACACAGAGAGAACCATACTTCAAAACAACACATGCACTCCAATGTTCATTGCAGCACTATTTACAATAGCCAGGACATGGAAGCAACCTAAGTGTCCATCAACACATGAATCGCCATAGTTTCCTTAAAAAACTAAAAATAGAGTTGCCATAAGCTCTATTTTTAAAATCAGAATCTTAATGCAACTCTGCTTCAAATACATTTCTTTTCATCCTTATCTTATGATCAATACTTATACAAGAATGCATGAAAAGTGAAGTCAAATTTCAAGGTGATTGCTGTGCAGCCAGACGGGAAAGTTAAAATAAATCCAACACGAGGCATTGTAGGACCAGCATCTTATGAGGCACATAGAAAATAAAAATTAAAGATGTTAAAGGGAAGAAGAAACACTTTTTTCCTAAGGGTTGGGATGAAGGTTAATGTAAATAACTTTTTATTTGTGTTGATTCATTATTGAGTTATCTTCTGCATTTTAATCTTTGGGGGAAAATAATTTATTATTTTTTATTATGAGACACATTATGCATGTGTGTCTCATAATAAAAAGTGCACATGTTATGTGTGTGAAATGCACATGTTATGCATTTCATTGCATAATATGATTCAGAAATTATAGACCAGATATGTTAAGAGTAGAAGCAATGAGATTGAAGATGTTAAAATGAAAAGATAACTAGAGGACCAGATCTTGGAGTTGTTCTGGAACAGCACATTTTCAAAACATGTACCTTATAAATGGACAGAAGAGAAAATCTTAAAGTGAGTTTATCTTAAAGCAGGGTAAAGGTTGGAGATGAGAGAGATCACACCAATTTTCTTAAATAAAACAGGCAAGATTGAGAAATCCACTTTAATTTCCAAAGGAAAAGGCAATGTGATAATCTGAAAGAGACAGGTAAAGGAATAGAATGGGGAGGTGGATGAAAAGACAACATTTTAGAATAATTGTTACAGTGAATGTGTTGCCAAATTAACAAGACATGAATAATGTAATTTTCATTGAGAACCCAGCTAGAGCCAAATAGCACAGTTCAGCTCTGGTAGTCATCAACACTGGGGAAATTCCCTGAACTGATTATGGGGAGATTCCCTGAGTCATCTTTAGTGTTACTAAGGTAACTGAAACATTTTTCTACAGTTGAAAATGCACAAAATTATGCCTGCATTTCTCTTCTGAATAAACATACAATATGATTATATAAGTGAAGGAAATGACTCAGAGTCTGTATGCATGAGATTGAAAGTCTTGGTTGTGAAATGGTTTATCTCTTTGATTAGATTTTATTAAAGATACACTTAGATTTCTGTATGATCATAATGATCAGTTTCATGAAACCTATCCACTGGATAAAAATCAAAAGCAAAATTAAAAGTAGTTATCTGATCAGATCTTGTCATAGTCTAAATATTTATAACATGGTGAGTTGGCAGCTTCCTCCTAAGCACTAAGGGCACAGCTCTGCCTACTGAATAAGTGCTACCTGGACATCCCATCAACCCTTCAAATAAAAGAACAAAGCATTAGTTTATTATCTTCCCTTCTCCAGCTTTTCTGCTTCCTGTATTCTCAAATTCTGTTGATATCATTTGTATTCCAGGCATTCAAGCTGGAAGTCTCAGAATGATTTTCTATTCTTTCTTTTGTCTTGACATTCATAGCCAATATGCTGTCAAATTCATTTGATTTTGCAGTAATAATAATGAAATGGGCAATCTTTCTTGAGCGCTGACTATGAGCCAGGCTCTATGCTAAAACTTTGTATGCATTGTTTCATCAAATTCTTATCCTCATACCAATCTATAAGCAGTAGTTTTGTTATACTCATTTGTAAAATGATGTAAAGTGTGGAGCAATCGAGCAACTTGTCCAAATCCATGCACCTGGTAAGCAGGGGAGCTAGGATATGAATTTATGCTCTTACTAATATGCTGTCTCCTTCACCTCCTTTCCACACAAATACATTCTCCTCATTCAGTATTTTAGCACTTTTCTATTCCTTCTGAAGTTTCTCATATACCACTGCCTAGCTGATCTTTCTACAGCACTTGCTTCCTAAAATATCATAAATATATTTCCATTGCTTAATAAAAGCAACACAAATTTGACAGCAAAATGGTCAAAACTTTCATTCTTTGGATCCAATTCATCCCTCCAGCCCCATCTTCCCCCATTTCCAGCCATACAACCAATATTCCAGCTGAATTATCTCTTTTCCTCAGGGGACTATGCACAGGCAAAATCTGGAAAGAGTTGAGTGTTTGAGGAAAGGAGAAGTCTTTCCTGCAGGATAATAGAGACTAGGCTAGAAACATGGTGTGGCCAGACTGCAAGGGAATTTGAGTCTCATGCAATTAAGTTTGACTTTTGGCCTGGAGTCAAATGAGCTTGACTGTTGGTAGAGGTGGGGGTGGGTGGAAGGAGTATAAATTTGGGGGCACAGTGTCTGTTCTTACAAGGTTTTGATGATATTCTCTGAAGAAACAGCTATCTCTACTTTTGGTTTACATCAGCATGGTTAAGGATATTAGAACGTATAGCAAGATCAGTTAGTTTAGTTTGCTTCTAATAGCTCTACAGTTGATGTGCGCTGTGAGACTGTCTTGAACCAAAGTATTTGATTTTCTCAAGATTTGAAGAAGTAGCAGGGTGAGGGAAATGTCAAAAGAACTTTAAACAAAAGCTAGCAATACGTAATTATGTACAAAAGATAAAAGTAAGAAATAAAGATTAACCTAGAAGTAGTTGCTTTGATGAAATCTAATAGCTAAACCAACCTATTATAGGGCACACAATATGATAGTGGATAATTAGCAGATAGTTTCATTAAACAATTTGGAAATATAACTTAAAAAGTTCTTATCATTCAAAAATGTTTTTGATCAATCTGATCAAAATCTTCACTCAACTTTCTTAGAAATCTTCACTCTCTTAGAAAAATCCAAACATAAGAGGTCTATCTTTGCACATACGTGTTATTATACAGGATATGAAATCAAACAAAAGATCAAAATATCTCAATAGGCAGCCTCACATTTTATATTCTAAAAAATGACTATTTTTCTTTTAGGTTTTATAAAAACAATCTATTAAAATATTATAAACACAATAGTAGGTTTTGTTGACTTTACAAAAGCAAAAGAGCCAGTTATTTTGCCAACAAAATGAGTTCTTTTCAGGAATAGCAGAGAAATTTCAATTTGGGACAAGCAAACTATAGGTAAGCATAGACAAGTCCAGGGAACAGAGGAAAGGGTCTTGCTTTTACAGAGGGAAGGAGGAAATTGTGGAGGGCTATGGTGGTTCTTCATTGGTTGCAGGCAGACGGCAGCTTGCTGTTGGGTCAGAGCAGTCTTTTCTTCCTGCTGGGGTCTGTTAGCTGCGGTGAAGGATACAGCTCTGAGAGCTCCCCCTTCAGGGGCTTCCCGACTCCATTTTAAATGAGGCTTCCTTTACTCATTTTCACAGTTTCATTAAAAGAACGCTTTCAAAGCACCAAATAGCTTCTATTGGGCAATTAAAAAATAACTTATATACATCAGAATAGCAGTCCCTCTCTTGCATTCCATGCATGTGAGAAAGAAGTCTGAAGCCCAGAAGTGCATGTAGTTGGGAGACCGAGCATTTGATGGGCATGACATTTTCTAGCCAGATAAAAATACACATGCATATGTCTGTATGACTCATTCCACACAACTCAAAATTGCTAGAGAGTGGGTGTAGCTATGAATATTACTGCACAATGTAGTTTTCAAAGAAAAAAAAACAAATTTGGCAGCTTCCAATCTTCCTGAGTAACTTTAGATTAATTGAAATTTTAATTAATAAAATGCCCAACTAAAAATGCATCAAAGGCGTGTCAAGTGCTAAAGAACAAATGAAGAAGATGAATAATACAAACCCAAGGTGGTAATTGTTCTATAAATGCACATCTTTTTTTTGTCTGTCTATCTGACTGCATCTTAACTAAGTTAGGCCATGTCTCAGCCAGTAAATTGAAATAAGCAGTTGGTTTTCTTTTACCAGTACTTCAGTTTCATTGTATTTCATATCCAGATTGAAAGATCTGAATTGTCCAAATAACTTTTTTCAATTTCAAACATCTCTTTGTAAACTGTGACTTGATTATTTGTTGTGAATAAGCTAGGTTTAATAGATAAGAAAAATAATAGCAATAGCCTTGATAGCTATCATTTTCCCTTATATGTTTCCATAAGTGTTTCCAGTCACTCTGGAAAGTGACTTTACATGCATTATATCTTTTAAACCTAAAAGAAAAACATATGAACTTCTTATTATGATTATCCTTTTTTTTTGCAGATGAAAAAACAAATAAATAGTATAGCATATTCTACACAACTAGTAAATAACATAGTCAGGATTCAGTCCCAGGTTTGTCTGATGCCAGATTCCTTCTCTAAACTAGCATGATACTGAGCATCTCTAAAAGAGGAGTGCTTCAATTTAACAAAGGTTACGGGCCATTAATAGAAATTAAAATATAGGTGAAAGTGATGGTATAAAAGCATGTCCACAGAGGTTTAAACATGTATGTGAAGATCAATGTATAAACAATTATATATTTACATAAATGCAGCTTATTCGCTGCATATTCTCATTTTATATAAATTGTCTAAATAATTTACTCCATTCTAATGTAGCAAAACCAATATTATTTAATTTTTTACACAAAGGCATATACAGACATAGTAGTGTACAAAAGTTGTGTAGGAAGCTTGCTGTTAAAAAGTTTATAAATGGACTAAATTTTATCCATAACAGAGTCCAGTGCACAGATTTTTGTCTTGGTAAATCACTTCATAGAAATTTTTAAAAACTAGATGGTTATGACAAATTCAGTCCAACCAGACCAATAGTGAATGAACCTACTTCATGAGGCCACAGCTGTGTGGAGGAGAGAAAATAGGACCAAGGTATAGAAAACTGCCTTCCTGGTTCAGTTCAACACATCTTAATAGTCAATGCCAGTCAATGCTATTGATTATGAAATTGGCATTGTGAACCCTAAAGGCTTCGCTTGCTGTCCTGACATCCATTTTATTGACTTAGGCATAAGTGAGCTTCAATCAGCAGATATTTGCTTTGTGCATGTTGAATAAAGCAAAAAGCAAACAAGAAAGAAGCATGACTTTTCTCTAACATTGTCTGTGCTTTTTTAACCCAGCCTCATAGGCTTCATTCACAAATTCACAACTGTCTATAGGTTTGCGATCTGCAAAATAGTTCACATTAATCTCACCTCTCCTGATTTCATATAGCCAAGTTAATCTAAATAATACGTTTATCTTTTACTATTAGTCAGATTCGAATTTTCCAGTTGTTTCACAGTTGTTCTTCTTTCCACAGATAGTAAATCCTCCCCAGATGGTAAATATAAGCTTATTAAGGGCAGAATGTGTCATATTAATTCATTTACTCATGCATATAGGCATTATTTTATTCATACAAAAGGATTTATTATCATAAAATTATTCAGCATTAGCACATCCTTTTCCTGTTTTAAGCTAGAAAGAGTTACTCAACCATGCTGAGCATCCGTTTTCTCATCTCTAAAATGTGGATAATCAAAGTGAATTATAATGATAGTGAAAATTAAATGAGAAAATTTCTGGAAAGTGCCTCAAACATGGTCTGGAAGGGGGTCAGCACATGGTGTTTCCTGTATTTCCTTGAGTAAGGTCTTGGTGCATGCTAAACTGGATGCTAACAACTAATTTCATCAAAATAGTCAAATTAATTTTCGGTCTAGACATAGCCATTTATTTCTCTAACTCCTTCATAAAATTGGAGTTTAAAAATGAAAATAAATTTTGGTCACTTGATATAGTCAGGAAAATATATCAAATGCATTGTAGAAGATACTTTTGGAAAAGGAGAGAAGGAAGTGAATGAGGTTCAAGGGTGGAGGGAGTATAAAACGGGTGGGACCTTGCACTGACCAGTGATAACTTTGCATCACAGCCTGAGAATTATGATTTAATTAATGTATCATTCCTGAGAAATTGGGAGGGGAGAGGGAAAATAAACAAACAACAAAAATACATTCAACTTGTTTGTAGGCACCAATAAAAATAAATAAATATAACATATCCATATGTGAGTAAAGACAGTAAGTACCATTGACCCTTGAACAAAAAGAGTTTGAAATATATGGGTCCATTTATATGCAAATTATTTCCAATAGTAAATATTACAGTACTACACGATTGGTGGTTGGTTGAACCCGTAGACATGGAAGAATGGTGGAGAGTGGACTATAACTTATACACAGATTTCTGACTCCTTGAGGGTTAGCGCCGCAACCCTCACACTGTTCAAGGGGCAACTGTACATGTTTTTATAGAGTATATATAGTTTCTCTCTCTCTCTCTTTCTGGCTATTCACGTTACTGCTAGGTGGGAGTGATACAGGACAGTTAAAGTATGTTCTTCTTTAATTTGCACAGCTATTTTAGTCACATTGGCACTTATCTTCTACTTTTCCCTAGGCTGCATATACAGAAGATAGACTAGCAACTATTACTTCAGCCTCCTCTAAACAATGATGTACATCAATTTTATTGAGAAAAGAAAAGTGATGTCTTCTAACATGGAATTTAAACTAGAGAGTGAAATGTATAGATTCCATCATAAAGGATCATTTATACTTAGATAAAATATTTTGAAATCCTACCAAAGCTTTAAGATGGAAATACTTCCCTTTAACTCAGAAGTTTTAGTGGCATTCCATTATTTATAATGGGGAAAGCAAGATATCTTGGCAATCAGATCGGTGTGGGGATTGATTTAAGATTATTTTGAACAAAAAAGAATGCATTTTATGTAAAATATAATAATGATGCTATTTTTATATCTCTATGAAGAGATTTTTAAAGCCAAACATCCATGATCTACATTCTCCTATTGATAAAATTACCTCATTTATTACATTTATAGAAATAAACCTCCTAGATTTCTACTTTACTTAACATTATATAAGGTATGTTCTTTAGCAGAAAAGGACTATGTATACAGGCAGAGTAGTAGAATATTTCTGAGAAGAGTTTCCATCATAGCTTTTTTCTATGCTGCCTTGTTATCACAGAACATCTAGGAGACAAAACCTTAGAACAATGAGCGATGCTCACTGGTTTTCACATGTTAGTCAAAATGAAAGCTTAAATACCCTCTTTCGGAGTGTAGAGAGATCACTCACTGTCCACAGAACATACCTTGAATAATATTCCTTTAAAAATATATTTAAAATTTAGAATTTTATATTGTGCCAACTCATTTTCAGGGAAGAAAGAAATTTAAACCAATGTCTTGATAAATATATAAAATCTAAGGCATCGAGGAAAAGTTGTATGTGTTTTAATCCTTAGGTTATTAATCTTTTATTATCTCCTTTCTTAAAATCAAAAACAGACTTGCTAATAGGCCTCTGAATAATTTCAGTGAAATTATTCACTAAATAAAGAGAATGGATTTATACAGTGAACATATTGATTTGCATGGATTTGGGATTTACTTAAGTATAAAAATTATAAAGAAGTTATTATACCACTAGATTAATAATAAGGAATAAAGTATTCCCTATAAAATTATGATTTATAATTTCAGAATTATGCTCTAAATAGCAGAGCTTTCTATTTTTAATATTTCATAATAAATTGGATAGGAAATTTTGCATCAATTTGTCTATGGAGTAGTGAGTTTTTATATAGTTGCCTGTAGTAAGGCAATTTAGAAGGTGACATGTACTCAGTGGTCTAGGGACAATGTTCCTTCACGTTAATATGGGGCACAGATGCTTGGGATTCATGCATGAAGACCCCCATTCACCAGACCTAAATGCAGGACCCTCACCCAGATGATTCTGGCGACTACACTTAGAGAAACTGCTTTAGAGTCTGACTCATCCTCACAGACTGAGAAAGCTGAAAATATTTAAATACAAGTATGGATCTATCAGTCTGGATCAGATGTTTGTCACCCAAGTGGACAGAAAGCAATATATATAACAAAATGCTAAAGTATACGTTAAAATGAAAACTCTAACTCATGCAAGGCGGTACACTTAGGCTACTAAAGCAGGCAATTATAATCAGAAAGCTGCTTAGAAAATATAGACTCGAAGCAAGATAATCTATGAGATTCAAATAAAATGACATCAAGGTACAAATTGTTATTGATTGCACAAAAAATCCTGTAAGTTATGCAGAATTGTTTTTGCCATTTCCATTTTTATGAAAAATATGAATAGATAGAAACTTATAGAGGACACAATAATCCTTCACATTTTCATCACTCAGAATTACCAAATGTTCAAATTTAGTGTATTTCATTCTTAAATACTTGAATTCCTTGATACTTAGTTTTACATAATTTATGTTATACATATGATAAATGCATATATTGTCCCTTAGCCTATTTAACATTATAAAGTCGCTGGTGAAAACCCTTTAGTCCCTACTCTCATTTATAGTATACTGCAAGTTGTTTTCTTGAGTCATGCATGAGCTGTCAGAAATAGCGTTCATCCATACAAAAGTCCTGAGTGTCTGTTGCCATACTGTCACTGTCAGCTGTTGACTCACTATGCTGCTACTGTCCATTTAAAATGCATCCAGGGATATTGACAGCATGCTTACTCAGTATAGCAGTCAGAAGGATATGTTATGTTTGTAGATACAAACCAATAATATATGAGGAAAATATCACATAAAGATATTACAACTACTAAGTCATTCCAAACACATAAACAGTAAGAATTAAGCAAATAAAGAATTAGAAATGTCACACCCCCAAAAGAAGTTTACATTTTAAACAGAAAAAAAAAAGATTGACATATAAGAAGATATAAACTTTAGATGGAAGAATAAAAAATTTTGCATGTCTACTATGGTTCTAAAATAAAAGCATAATAGCCTAAAATAGAGATAATTAAGAAACGCTTTCTGGGAGAGTGGGATTTTGACCCAAATCACAGTGATCATGGGCAAAAATTGGTGAAGAAAAAAATGGAGATATTCTTTGCTGATCCCCTCCAAAATAATAAACTATTCTACTTGGGCACTGCTACCTACTCTATGCCCTCATGGCAAATTACAGTTTTACCATATTGTAGTTCTATGGGGTTGTGTAGCAAAGAAATGTCTCCATATTTGTTCACTTAAGACACTGAACTCTTTTTCAGATGATTCATTTTTTTTTTTTTGGTTTGGTAAAATTTGCAAAAGTTGGTGGGAATGTGTACAGATTCGTGAACAAGTTTGCATCGTGGTAAAAATCATCCTTCAGAATCTGGAACCTGGTGGAGGAAATGTGTGGAGGTGGAGAGGGGAAAAGGGAATTGTATCAGGAAATTGGCAGGGTGGCCAGTGCCCTAGTGCAGGTGTGAGGCAACAAGGATGAGACCCTCATGGTACAGAGGAAATAAGAAAAAGTGCAATCTGTGATACAAGGAGGCAAAGGAAAATCACATATTGATTGCTTGGATAGAAAGTAATGAACAAAAGAGAGGGACAAAAACTGGCCCTTGTTAGTAAAATCTTACTAGCTTTTTCTCTTGATTATCTTTAAAAGGCAGAAAGGGATTAAGAAGTCAGTGGGGGCAAAAATAAAGTTCTATGAGTGAATATATAGGTGCTATGCAGAATAAAAGTAGGATTAATAAATTCAAAGAAAGTGGAATTTAGTTAAATAGGAAATTAATCAAGAAGATCCATGAAAGTTGGGTCATCCATTATATATATATATATTTATGCACTATTTACATATATCTAAGTTCACCTTATCTGTATTTTATATATGTATGTATACATATATATGTAGTATATACAGTCAACTTTCTATAGCCAAGTATTCTGCATATGCAGATTCAACCAACCACAGATCAAAAACATTCAGGAAAAAAATTACCAGAAAGTTTCAAAAAACAAAGCTTAAATTTTCCAGGTGTCCTGCAACTATTTACAAATCATTTGCATTGTGTTAGGTTTTATAAGTAATAGAGATCATTCAAAGCATACGGGAGTCTATGTGTTGGTTATATGCAAATACTATGCCATTTTATATAAGGGACTTGAGTATCCCCAAATTTTAGTATCCTTGGGGTGGAGTTGTCCTGGAACTAATTCCCCATGGATACAAAGTGATGATTGTATACACACATATATTAATAGTATGTTTAACAATATTTTTATGTTTTTGAACTGTAAGGACTGGAACTCAAAGGAGATTGTAATGTTGAGTTAAAGGACATATAAACAGAAAAATATACAAAAAATAAATATGGGAAACATATACTAAAATTTATAATCCATGAGTTCGTGTTCATAGGAGAAAATGACGTTACAATTAATTTTTCTTAAAGCCTGTGATGCAACAAAACGAAAGGAAAAAATAGATTCTCTATCCACTGCCTATACTGGCGTCCTGTGGAATGACACAGTAAGAGAAGTCAGGCAATAGTAATTTCAATCACTTTCAAGATTGATTTATTTTCAGTTGCAAGTTCAGTCTGGTGAAAGGTGTTATAATGGCAGCTTGAGATTCTGGAAGTAAAGTAGAACATGAGAAGCAGTAATTTAAATTTAATTCTACACGTAGTCCTCTACCTTGACCGAGAGAGTCACTGCAGGCATTCAATTATTGGACTCTTTTTTTGTTTACACTAATGGTACTTAACTTGAATTTTGTCTGTAGAGTGAAGGGTCCTTTATGTAATTTTTATCTATGCCTTTGGTAGATAAAATATACAGTGTCTTGTTCTCCAGTTACAATAATGTGACACTGGGCCATTGTAATTATGGCACTAGGAAATGTGAGGTATTTATGTAGATGACATTATCGCCAATATGTAAAGAATTTTACCACTTTAAAAAGTTCTCCACGTTGTTATCTCATTTGATGTTTAACAATAACATTATGTTTGAAATTACAAAAAATTGACGGAATGCTTTCTCATTACTGGGCCAAGAGCTATGTAGCTATCTTCTTTACAGCAGGATTTTTCAACCTTGGATCAAGTGTAGCATCTTGTGTCTGTAAGTTCATACAGTACTATTTAAAAATTTTTCTATGTCATTTTGTTAATAAACAATATACCTCTTCTGAATTATCTGAACGATCATCTTATAATTGAATATTGATACATTTCAGGTCCTGCTTTGGAATTTAAATTTGCAGTCACACGTTATTTACTAAGTGAGACCCTAAAGTAATAACATTTAATATTAAATGCAATACTTCTCACTGAAGTCCAAAACTGAGACATCTGTAGATATATTCTTGGAATGCTGAATACTTGGGGTTCAGGTTTCAGTTTCAGAGAGCAGAATACCCTGAAGCTCGTTTAAGCAGGAAACAATGTAGTATAGAGAATCATCAAATGATTTTCAGAATCCCTAGGAAGTCAAAAGAAATATGGTCCTGCAGGAATGATTCCCAAAGATGCTATAGAAATAGGAAGTCAAAGGGCATGCTGCTACTTCACCATAAAAGTGCTGCCTGCAGAGCCAGCAAACTGATACTACAGCTCCTGGCTTGAGAAGAACACAGCCTTAGCTATAAGACACACAAGCACTTAAGTGTATTGTATCAGTGTATTGACAGTATCTTTGTGTGTCTAGACAGAGTTTAGCATGAGGGAGATAATCGACTAATAGTTATTGAAGAGATGAATGGGTATTTTTTTTCTCCTCTATTATACTACTCAAAGTCCATTTGGGCAAATGGCTACAGCAATTCAGAAAGTTTACTGTGGCCGTGGAGAAAAGCTGGACAGCAGTATTGTTAGACATATTGTTGCAGACTTTTTATATTATTTAATGTAATTAGCCACAATGATAAAACATAATTCCTGAAACTTCAGTGACTTAAGAGAAAGGTGGTCTATTTGTTATACTCAGGTGAACTTTACAGGCGGTGGGAGGAATGAGAACTACCCTGCTTGATAGCTCGTTCACGGACCAGAGACACTGGGAGCAATGCATTGAAGATAGCTAAACCTGCAGCCTGGATCAACAACCAGTTGGTGTCTGGAAAGGTGAAGGTGTCAACGGTCCAGGCCTTGAAGTGGCCGCATAACTTTCATTCACCTCCCATTGACAAACAGTCATCCATCTCCATCTGAGTACAGTGAAGACAGGGAGTACAGCACGATTGTTTATTTTATCTCCAGGAGGAATAGAAAATAGGGTTTTGATGGAAATAACTGACTTTGTGACAGCGTTGGAAGGGAAACCATAGCATTTGGCTTATAAAAATCATTATGTTAAATTGTATCATGAATGCCATTTTTGAGAGACATTCATGAATATTATAGACAAAAACATTTTATCTGTAAAAGCAGTAAAGATAGGACTTTAAATATCTCTCTGTGACCACACAGTTGAGAGTTAATACATCTTTGGACAGCCAATAACAGTTTGTGAGGGGAATTCCCTGGCAGTCCAGTGGTTAGGACTCTGTGCTTCCACTGCAGGGCGCATGGGTTTGATCCATGGTCAGGGAACTAAGATCCCGCATGCTGCAAGGCGTGGCCAAAAATAAAAAACAGTTTCTGAGATATTTTTTTTCCACATAACAGACCAAGGTCATTCCCATTGCACCAAGCATCTAAACATTTTTCAAGGGAAGCAAGTCACAGTTGCTGCCTCTCCTTAAATAAGGTATTTTTTGCTTCTTGACAAGTAGTGTATTCCTCCTCCACCAATTATTTGTGTTTCATGCAAGTGTTATTTAACTGACACTGATACAAAATTGTTATCTCTAAGTTGGACCCTTAAAAGAGAGTTATGCTGAATCTAAGTGATTGTATGCAAAAAACAAAAATAATAAATAAGAATGGTGAAGAGTTGCAAGAAATGCAAGGGCATGTGACGGATGAAGACTTTTAGAAAAGGGGCAAAATTCTGTAGCTGACCTGAACAATACGGAATTTGCATCCTTCTATATATTCTCATTTTTCTCAATGTCTCAAATCTAATAAAATAATTTCTGACCATAGCTGGTTTTATATATTTTTTAAATGTCATGTAAAAAAAATAGTATAGAAAAAAATACACAAGAGTCAGAGACAATATTCCCAAAACTATAACTTGAGAAAGAAAATCAGATCTTACTCCTTAGGAATAATGCATTATAGGAAACTTACTCTTTGATGAAGACATGGAATCTTATCTGTGCTCCTCCTAAAAGTAAAGAAAGTTCAGAAATGCCATAAGCAAAAGGTTAAGTTGCAAAAACTTAATTTTAGTTTGGCTTCAAGAATATGTAATTTTCTCCCATTAGCAGTTAAGAATTGAGAATATTGTACACCTGAAACTAACACATTGTAAAACAACTACAGTCCAATATAAAGTAAAAATTAAAAAATATAAATAAAGATCACACTTTTTTAAAAAAAAAACACAGGCTGCAGAAGGACGACCCCACCCCAGACAGAGTGGAGATCAGGATTGGAAAGAATCCTGAAGACCTCATGGAATAGATTTCATGTGCTTTGGTTGAGGCAGGTACAAGTACGTTATAAATGCCCATGGGAGCGCTATGGAGCTGTAAGATAAATGGGATCATGAGTGGAGAAAAAAAAAGGAATTGAGCATATCATTCTCATAACATAAGATATTTCAATATCTTAAATGTATGTTGACAACAAATGTTATCTCTGTAACAGTTATGTTTACATGTCTTTCTCCCTCATTTTCTAAAGATTTCTTGAAAACAGTAACATTTTCATATCTTTGCACAAATTAGTGTCTAATGAATGTGTGTTGTTGGTACTGATTAGGCATAAGCACATATATTTTGTCCTTCTATCATCAGTATGTTGTCAGAAAAACAGCATTATAAGTACACCCACAAATCATATGATTTTGCAAGGAAATTCTTAATTATTTTCACTATATTTGCTTAGTGTGCCACATTTACCTTCAATCAGCAATAAATCATGTCAGTTGTAAGAACCACTAACTTTTTTATTGTCACTGGCACAGTTAGATTAAAAGTTCAAGTGTCGATAGATGACTAACATAAACTTAGGGATTTTGCTGAGCTAGAGAGACTTTCTCCAGCAGAAAGATTTGGCTTTTCATTGGGATTGTGTAAGATGTCAATGTGTATATAGCATTACACATTAATGTTATAATCAAAATGATTTTTATTCATTCAGTGTGTGTGTATATAATGGACACACACACACACACAAATCTTTCACCATCGTTTCATCTTTAGCAACAATTCTCTGGTCTCGTGCTAGGTTGGAGGCCTCCAGAGAGAAAGCACTTATCTGGAACTAATGATGTAAGACTATTCTTAGGTATTCTACATATGAGTTATTTTTATTTTTATTAATTTTCCACAAATATGGCTATCATATCTATTCATTTAGAAATTTTAAAAATACAAAAAAGTATAAAAGCTAAAAATGATCTTAAATCCCAAACCTACAATTAACTACTATGACAATTTTAGTTTTAGTTTTAGTTTTCCTAGTTATTTAGAGTAGAAATAAAAGTTTAAAACTTTTTTCATAAAGACTTAAAGAGTAAATATTTTAGGCTTTGTGAGTCATATGATTCCCGTCATGACTACTCAGCTCTGCTGTTGTATCTGAAATCAGCCAAAGACAAATGTAAATGAAGAATCATGACTGTGTCTTCAATACAGTTTTATTTATGGATGCTTAAATTTGAATTTCATACAATTTTCATGTGTCAACAAATATTGTTCAACCTTGTAAATATTCTAAAGAGCATTTTTAGCTGGCTGGTTGTTCAAAAAACAGGCAGCTGGCCAGATTTGACGAGGGCCATATTAAGCTAGCCCTTAGTTTAGACACATAGATGTAGATACAGCTATATCCATCTGTCTACATATATATGCATGGTATAAACAACTAATTTTAAAAACCAGGACCAAAAGATATTACCTGTTTTAGAAACTTTTAATTCTCACTAATTTTTGTCTTATTCTATGGCAGGCGAAAGGAATACATTTTCCACCTCTTTAGCAGTTACCCAGAACCATATGGCTGGTTGAGTTTACTGGGTGAGGTATTGAAAATTGGGGGTAAACCCTGATGTCTCACACTGAGCTGGCAGGGCCACCACATAAAAGTAGATGAGGCCTTGGTTCACCACTTGCACAGCAGATGTTGCATGAATGAGAAATGAATCTTTATACTTTAAGCCGCTGAGCTTTTTTGCAGCAGGTCCTAATCTAATGCAATGTTAATTGTATCTAACTTTTAGCCTTTAATAATATATTCTGAAAAAACATCTTTGAAAACAGCATGTTTATGGAAATATAATGGTTCATTACATGGGTCCACTATAATGTGCATAACCAATCCTTTAATCACTTTTCAGACTTGAGTTCTTTTCTGATTTTTGCCCAATATGAACTCAGCTGTAGTAAAAAAAGATTTGTAGGTAAATATTTATATTTTATTCTTATTTATTTACAAATTCTGGAAATGTAGTCATTGAGATAAAGTACTGAATATTTTAAGGACCACTGATATATAGTCACAAATTATTCATCATACAATTTGTGACATTTTAAACTCTTGCTGGCCATATATGTTCTACAATCATTTTATTACCATTGGTCAGTATGGTTTTTTACATCTTGCTTGATTAGATAAGGAAATAGTATTTCTTCATACTAGTTTGCATTTCTTAACTAGTAAGGTTGACTTCTTTCCATATTTTTATTGGTCTCTTGAGTTCCCTTTTTTTTTTTTTTTTTTTGCGGTACGCGGGCCTCTCGCTGCTGTGGCCTCTCCCGCTGCGGAGCACAGGCTCCGGACGCGCAGGCCCAGCGGCCATGGCTCACCGGCCCAGCCGCTCCGCCGCATGTGGAATCCTCCCAGTCTGGGACATGAACCCGTGTCCCCTGCATCGGCAGGCAGACTCCCAACCACTGCACCACCAGGGAAGCCCCGACTTTCCTTTTTTATTAAAAGTTTATTCAGGTCCTTTCCTCCTTCTTCTACCAAGGTATTCATCTGTTTCTTACTTATTGATAATGTTATTTTTTAATCAACAATGATATTTTATTTACCCTTTGCCGTATCTGCTGCAACTATTATTCTAGGTTTTCATTTGCCTGTTACTTTACTTAATGTGGTATACTGTC
Organism: Globicephala melas; assembly: GCF_963455315.2. NCBI lineage: Eukaryota > Metazoa > Chordata > Mammalia > Artiodactyla > Delphinidae > Globicephala > Globicephala melas. Next base: position 69,289,242 of record NC_083318.1, read on the forward strand.
CCCATGTATATAGATTTTAAAACTTGGTTTAAGACTGTAAGTCTCTTTATGATTTCTTCATTCACTTTTATGCTTACAATATTCTTCCCCATCTGAAAACAGATTCATATCTGCTAGTATTGTTTCTTGTTCTTTTGTAGTTTTATTTTTACCATTTGTGGGAGATAGAATATGGCCTCTTAAAGTTGTCCATGTCTTAATCCACAAACCTGTGAACGTGTTATCTTAGATGGCAAAAGGGACTTTGCAGATGTGAAGAAGTGAAGAATATTGAGATGGGGAGATTATTTGGATTATCCAGATGGGACCAATGTAATCACAAAGGTCCTCATAAGAGGGAGACAGTAGATGCAGAGTATGAGAAAGAGATGTGCTGATGGAAACAGAGGTCATAGTGATGTGGCCACTAGTCAAAGAATATAGGCAGCCTCCAGAAGCTGGAAAAGGCAAGGAACAAATTCTTCTCTAGAGCCTGTAGAAGGATGCAGCTCTACTCACAACTCAGTTTTCTCCTTCGAAGGTCTATTTCAGACTTCTAACCTCCAGAACTGCAAGATAATAAATCTGTGTTGTTTTCAGCCACTAAGTTGGTGGTAACTTATTACAGCAGCAGTAGGAAACTAATACAGCGTTTGATCCACTTGGAAGTTATAGATACAAAAATGAGAGTTATTTTTATAAGAGCAAGAAAACAAGAAGCGTCTCAGAAATAGCTTATGTACATATGAAAAACAAAGAGCTCTCTAAAAAGCTATGAGTGTCTGTTAAAGTATGTTTTTAGTAAGAAATACAGTGAGAATTTTGAGAGTCTGGGGTGTCTATACCCTGTAACCCAGTTAGACTGGTTCAGGGACTTTAGTCACAGTGATATGTTACAAAGAAAGAGAGAGGTGCCTAGGGAACCCCTGCCAGGTAAATTCAAGTCTCTACTTGCTCCCAACAGAAGTTCTACTTCAGGATAAAGTACTCTCAACTGGGGCTGCTATGAAGGTGACCTGCCCTCTGAAATCCTCGCCCTCTGAAATCCTTCCTTTATCCTTCTGACTACCGGTTATATATTTCTACCAAAGGTTACCTACAAAAGGATCTAGAAACACTAGATAAAAACAGAGAATTTTAGAAATATGTTTCAAAGCTCAATTTTATTATTTTGTGATATCCGATAACAACATCAGAAGTTGCAGAGGTTACTGTTATTGGTTTTGGTGTCTGTACTTTTCAACTTTCTTAACTATTTGAACATGGTATTTCTCCCTTCTGTTTTGGGATGTGTGTGTGTGTGTGTGTGTGTGTGTGTGTGTGTGTGTGGTGTGTGTGTGTTTTGTGCCCATTCTTTTCTTACCTATGGTCCTCAATTAATTGAAATATTCTTCCTCAGCAAAGGAGTTGTTTGCAGTGGTTGAGTGGAGTTTTCGAGTCAGACGGCCTGGTTTGAATCTTCCTCTATCACTTAGTCTGTGACATTAGCAATATACTGACCCACTCTGAACCTCAATTTCCTCTCCTATAAAATGGAGACCATAATAGGAACTACCTCATAATTTGAAAACAAAATAATTTGAAAATAATAAGTGGGAAATATTTGGGCATTGTCAAATGCAAAGTTCCCACCCAAAGAATTTTGATTATTTATTCTTCCTTTCTCCTCATAACCACTTCAAACCTTATCTACCCTTCAATGCCCAAACTAACCATAATTCAAAATTTACTTCTGGCCACCGCACATCATAACCCTCTTTCACTCCTTGGAACTTGTATAAACTACTGTATTAAAAGTCAGATATTTTTACCTCATTGGATTCATAATAATATACTGCTTAATTAAAAAAATTTTTTTACATCTTTTTATTTAACAAATGTATGTTCAATAGCAAGCAATTGTTAGGATTTCTGTTTCTCAGTGTCCTACTATATAAAGTGGGGATATTAATATTGGGTTGGCCAAAAAGTTCATTCGGGTTTTTCCATTATATGGTACGGAAAAACCCAAATGAACTTTTTGGCTACCCCAATAGTATTTACAGGCTTATTGTGAAAACTAAATGAGTTTATGCATGTAAAGTGCTCAGAACAAAGCCTGGCACATGGGAAAGGCTAAATAAATGTCAATTTTTACTAGAATTGTTACACGCAAACCACTATAAAATTATTTAATGTTATAAAAAGATACTTCTTAAAAAGCCGTCTTGCCTATGCCTTCTTTATAGTACATTGTAAGTTTTCAATAGATATCAAGTCAATGAATGTGAAATGCAAAGATGAATTGTGAAAAATTAATATTTGGATATAGAGTCATTTCAGGGAAATTTTGAGGTGTGATTGGACACATGAATGTATATATATATATATTTCAAAAGGAAAAAGAAAGAATGAGGAATGTAGAAACACCCTGTTTTTATCTGCATACAACCAACTGAGAGGATTTTGGCTGCCTGCCCATAAAGGTGATAGGGATGAGGGCAATAAGAGCGACAACAACTGATCTATACAAGAGATAGCTAGAAATGATCTGAAATGGCACAGGATTGCAGGGTGTTTATTTGCACGCCCATGCTAACACTCTGCAACAAATTCAATAAAAAAGATGTGACAGAGCTGAGAGGATTTGTGTGTAAGAAGGAATTTAGCTTGTAAAATATGAAAGAACATCCCTTTTCTTACAATGTCATAGAAAAGCAGAAATTTCTCATAAACTGAGAAATTTGGCAGAAGTATAATTTGGGAAGAGGCCAGAAAGGAAGTTTTGTGCAATAACAAAGGATATCACTCAAGTGCATGCTAATTATCAGTGCCCAGCTATTTTTAGATGAAGTTTCCTCTGGAAATTCTGTCCCTTTCTAGATATATCTGCCAGTCAGAAGGGGGGGGGGGAATAAGAAGAGAGCAATCCAGCCTCTGGGAAGTTCCCATTCTTACATATTCCAGTATATATACATTCTCTTGCGGTGTGAGATTATTCATCTGAGTATATCATTTTCAAAATCATTCATTCTTTCATTAGTTCAACAAACATTTATTCAACAAGCATTGACTGAGCACTCTTTTATGACAGCATTGTGCTAGATATCCTGGGAATGTGTTTGTGACTAATAATAATAGTTATTATAGTATACTTTATAGAAAACTTACAGTGTATTTACTGTGAGTCACGCTGGGGATTATTCTCAGCATTGGATTCTCACCAACAAAAAACTACAAAACAAGTAGTAATAATATCCATGATTGACAGATGAATAAATGAGGCACAGAGAGGTGAGCGACTCTCCCTAGTCCATAAGCTTGTAAATGTCACAGCTGGCATGACTCCAGTCTGTCCCCTTAGCCACCATGCTGAAGATGCTTCTGAGATGATCTGGTGCTCTCAGAAAACTTATAGACTGGCGTATTGTTAATATAAACAATGTATAATTATAAATAGTTATAATAAAGTGTGACCAGAGCTGTACAGGTGTACTTATAAAGTATTGTGAGAGCACATAGGAGAAGTGTCCAACCCAGGGAATCAGAGCAGGGAAGAGCTCATGTAAACTGAAGCCTGATGCAGAAAGTGAACTAATTGGATGTTGGGAGGTCCACATGTTCCAGGGAAAGGAAAGAGTATGAAGTCCCTAAGGTGAGGGAGGATAAGATCTGGTCCATTTGAGAAATGAAGTAAACTTCACTAGACCTGGAGGAAAGGGTGATGAGAATGAGCCAGTGATTTCAGAAAACAGTCAAGATGCTAGAGCTGCAGGTTTCATCCTGTTCATTTAGGTCTTGCCAAAGAGATGATGTCTGACTCACCTTCCAAAGCTGTACTTGTAATAAAAAGTGCATGCATATTTGGGTGGCCTACTACTTTGTCAGGCAGAACCATTCCAGGCAGATTTAATGGGAAGCCTGATTCTCTGCCTCAGCCCTTGGCCTTCTGGCATATTCTCCTGACTGACTTCTCTTAGAATCAATAGCAGACAATCTTTGCTTTGAAAAGAGTCTGTAAAGGTTTTTGTAGGATGATTTTAGAGCTAGAGGAATTCACTTATAATGGTGAGTAGAGGATGAGATGTTAGAACAGGGAGAACTTATAGGAGGATTGATTAAGGGAGTGAAGTGTAGATGCCCTTTTATGATGTCAGAGAGTGATTGGAAAGCTAAAAGTGACGTGAAGAATGAATTTAAAAGGTTCTGAATAAAAACAAGGCTTTCAAGAAGAAAGTCAATATTCCATAGGGCTACAGAAACATTTGGTGGAGAGAGCAAGAGTATTAAAAAATAAGCATAAATTAAAGCTAAAATAGCAAGATTCAAAATATAGGTGAGAGAAATTGTCTATCCCATCAAGGTAAAAAGCATAAATAAAATGTCAGACAAGAGCAAACTGTCAGATAGAAAACAGAATATAAAAAGAAAAGCAGGTTCAGGTTGGTTTTAAGGTATTAAAAAGAGACAATAAGATGATACAGAAAGAGAAATTAGAAATCAAGGAAATGTCCTTTAAGACAAAATATTAGAAGTCACATAAAAGAAAAGTAATGTGTGCCAATACCGAGGAATTAGAGGTTAAAAATTATTCTACAGCAAACAAATCAACTCAAAAACTGTGCAGAGTGATTAAGGCAGAATTTGATATTTCTCTTGGGTTTGATATTTGATGGTTTTCTGCTGAGTTTTACAGCCCTTTAAAAAGGAAATCCAAAAAAGCTTTGTATTAAAGGTATATGAATAAAAAGTGCAAAGGCCAGTACAAAGGAAATTACCAATAATAATTATTAGGGAGAGAGGAAAAGCATTAGAATCTAGAGACCACTAACCTTGATCAGTAGATCACAAGACTTATGTAGACATCTTGCTGCAAGGGTTGGCCAGCTTAGCAGAAGGCAGGACTCACAGGGCAAATGGTATGCCAGACATCCAGAAACAGCTGATTGTGAATTTCAGAGGCAATCTGAAAAAGGCCAAAAATAGAGAGGTGGGAAAATTATTAATTAGTTTATTAAAAATATGGCTCTGATGGTTAACTATAATTCTTTTTCTAAATTTAGATCCAAAATAGCGTTTGCCAGGTTAGCTGCTGAAATAAGTGAGGATGTTATGTATCAAAGTGATCCACATTCAATGCTCAATGGGTGGGGAAAGAAACAAATTAGTGTGACAAGAAGAGCGAGACAAGTGTACCCACATGGTCCTATATTTTCATGTGTGCTCTGTAGACCCTCTCAAAAGACAACAGAAATAAACTGGAGAAAAGACAAATGAAAATGATTTAAAAGAGAGATGCTATCCTAGGTTAATAAGCCTAGGTACCTTATGCAGATAGCACCCTCTTGACAATGCAGATAAACCAAAGATGAGAATATTTAAAATCTATAAAGGGTATTCCCAGAAAGCTGAAGCAAGAGGCACAGTGCTATAAAATGAGGCCAAGAGAGACATGATAATATTGAAGATATCAAAGTGCTGGCGGGGCCACTGGCAATGCTTAATTTGCTTTGGACAGGTGGAAGATGCAAAATGACATTAAGGCAATAAAAATAACAGCACAGAAGATTAAAAATAAACATAGGGGATTTGAAAAGTATTAGAATTCAGGATACATATAATTAAGCTTTGCCAAGTGCCAAATCGTATTTGCACATTACAGCTCCCACGAAATGCATGCAGCTCCTTCATTGATGAGTCATTTTAACGTCCTTATAGAACAAGGGCAAAAAAAGCTTGACAGGAGGCTCTTTATTTCTCACGAGAGGATGAAATGATCAATGTCAAAGTATTTTATCAGTCAATATTTTTGTCTTTCAAATACATGAAGGCAGAAGGTGGCAAAAACTGGGAGAGATGACGAAGCACAAGCACAGCACAGCGGGGAAAGCACCAGCTTTGGCAGGCTCGAAGCTCTTTGACATCAGGCTTTTAAATCATCAGCTGTAAGGCTGGACCAGTTACCCAAATGGAGTCTGTTTTCTTTTCACATGTAAAATGAGTAAAACAGTTGTTTATCAGTATTCCAAGGTTATGGTGGAAATGAAATGGAGTCATTATGTAAAGTGCTTAACACATAGGCACTCAAATACTGTGGTAGATTTTAGTAGAGGTAGCAGTTTTAGATCTAAAGCCTCAGGGTGGTGGTGGAGGGACAACGCTCAAATACAACAGGTCTTCTACATCGCGGGTCTGCACTTGTGGATTCAACCAACCTTATATCCGCCGTTGGTTGAATTCGCAGCTGTGGACCTGTGGACAGCGAAGGCTGACTGTGCTACGCCATTTTATTTAAGGGACTTGAGCATCCCTGGATTTTGGTGTCCGAGGGGGGTTCTGGAACCAATCCCCTGTGGATACCAAGGGAGACTGTAATGAAACAAATTTGAAGAATTGGAAAAGGAGAGTTTTAGAAATGTTTCTATGTAGCTACTAGAAATCATTGTGATAAGGAATATTTTGCAAAAAGAAAAAAAAATGAAAACACAAAAAACATCTCCTAAGCATGAGAAATGTGAGAAGAGGAGAAAAAACAACACAGTGTGAGGGAAGGTATTTGGAGCCCCTCGGCTATGGAGGAGGAGAGAGACAGGATGACATCCAGTCAGAACTACAGTGTTTATGGGACAAATAGCAAAGAGAGCAAACAAAGGTGGGAAATGCTCTCAAGGGGGAAAGAAAGAGTGGAATATTATTCATTCATTCATTTATTCATTTATTTATAGATTTGACAAATATTTACTGTGCTAGGCATTAAGAAATAGTTAAAAGAAGAACCAACAGGGAAAAGAAATTACACAGAAAAAATAAATTGCCTAGAAAAAGAGATTGATGAGCACCACACACTTTTGTTAGCCTTATATTAAATGATGATATGCTTGATGGTGATTGCGGCAGGATAAAAATCTACAGCAAGACAATTTGGGCACTACAGACCTGTTACAGCCTCACGTGAAAAACGCCTGATGTGAGTTTCACAAATTTGAGAGGAGGGTTTTCAAGAGTCTGACTCAACCCATAAGTTGCACTTGGGGAATAGAGGGAGGGAGGTGGGCTTCACAAATCTTTCTCTAATAGAAACATTAAGAAAATTTTCTCAAAATTAAAAAAAAAATTGATTGGACAAAATAATAACTTGTCAGCCAGACAGCATAGTTGAGCTAATCAAGTTACAGGCCACTTTAAAGATTTCTTCCCACTGCAGCAAAACTAAACAAGAAAAAAATAAAACAAATATTACCATATTTAAAAAATATTCACAATGTCACATACAGTTTCTGTAGTTATAACATTGCTATCACTCAGCGAGTGGCTGAATAAATTAGAAACAGAGCACAGTATTATCCATTTTTTAAAAATAACCCAACACAAAAGTTTGCCAAGATACTGAGCTTTTATCATCTCTAAAGCTTGTTCTCCTGGTTACTTTTGTTCTATCTACTTTATGTGACAATGTTTGTTGCTATAGTTAAATCCAATTTTCATTTTTAGTGCTGTTGCATGCTGCTAAGATGCACAAAAGGTTAACAACACTGTCTTTAGGCAAAATTTCTCTATCAGGGTGCAACTGAAGTTTATTTCCCATAGTAATTTTTAAAAGTCTAAATGCCATCAGGATTGCTTAGCTTGTGCTAAGATTTTTCCAGATAAAATATATTCTCACTTTTCTGGCAATTGTGTTATGGGTAGAATTCTCCTTTGCATCCTCAGGTATTTTTATATAATGTGAAATACTGACTGCATGTTGAAGTGCTGCCTGGTAGGATTTAATACTTAAAGGATCTTACCTTCACAGGCTTCATCCTTTATCATGGGTTTTATAAGCTTGATATAAAAGTGTTTTGAAACACTGATATTACCTTACATATTCAAGGAACTTACAACATAAAGGGGGAAGGGCACAGACAAATAAATTGTGATGATTATGTCTCAGAAGTGGAAATGGCAGGGAAAAAGGGAAAATTTTTTATTATTTATATATACTTATATATAGTGCATTGTTAGATAAATATATATGTAATTCTGTGACATAAGTATATAGATAGATAGGTAGATAATTAAGATCAAACATGCTTTTCTATGCTTCCAAAATTTTCTCTAATAAATTGCTTTTTTGTTCCAGAAAAAAAAAAAATACATGTCAAAAACTACAGTTTGAAACTGGTATAATTGTGGTCTAAGCTGCTCTGAAGATAAATCCACCAATATTGAAAGAGAGAGTGCAAGGAATATTTCTCAAAGAAAGTAATATCTCAGCTAAAATCTGACTTACCGTAACTCAGTGCTTTGCATCCTTCTAACCTGCATGCCTTTTGCTAATTCCTATCTCCATGCGTTTCTTTCTTCCATCCTGCCATTAGAAAATATTCACTTTGTATTATTACAGTGTTCATTATCTTTCAAGCTTCAGTTCACAAGACACATGTCCATCACTCTTTCATGAGTCAACTGGAAATGCCTTTTTTTTTTTGGAAGACTATCCTGAGTATTCACATCCTATTATTAAATTCTGCACTTAGTTTTAAAAAGAATCAACTGCAAAAATTTCAGGTCAGAGAAAACCCAGATTCCTATCAGTATTTGTGTGTCAAAATTGTAATGCACCTGTCAAAAAGTAATGCATCTGTGGGCTATTTCTTAGGTCAACTTCATAGAATTGTAGGGCCTAGACCAAGGAAGATAATGGTGTCATTGGGCCCAAGATTTTATGATTACTTTTGAAGTATTATAACTAAGTGTCACAATGATGTATTTAAGCATTCATATAAGAGGGACCAAAATAATAATAATATGGAACTCTGAAGAAAATGAAAATATTTAACCCGAAGAAAAGAAAATTGAGGGCTTCCCTGGTGGCGCAGTGGTTGGGAGTCTGCCTGCCGATGCAGGGGACACAGGTTCGTGCCCCAGTCCGGGAAGATCCCACATGCTGTGGAGCGGCTGGGCCCGTGAGCCATGGCCGCTGAGCCTGCGCGTCTGGAGCCTGTGCTCTGCAAAGGGAGAGGCCACAACAGTGAGAGGCCCACGTACTGCAAAAAAAAAAAAAGAAAATTGAGATATATGATCACTTTTTTCATGTATTTAAAAAATTTTCATGTGAAAGAGGAAATAGAAATGTTATTTATGTCTCCAAAAGGAAAGTGTTAGGACCAGTGCGAGGAATTGATAAAAGATACGTTCTCAGCTCAACATGAAGGAGAACTTTCTAATAATTAGAGATAATGTTAAAGGAAAATTATTCTGACACTTGTTAAAATGGTAGGGAAGACTTTATTCAAGACTGTTACAACAGGGGAGAGAGACTGGGCTCAAATCCAAATATAGCAAAGACAGCTGAGGATTTATAGCCAATGAGTAGAGTGAGGGGCATCAGTAGATAGAAAATTGCTAAGAAGGGACATCAGGAATAAGGAGATTCTTACTAAACTTACTTAGGATTTTTACTGAAGATAGGCCAGAGAGATTATATATCATGAATGGGGATGAGGAATTTGATCAGCTATCGAGGGTGATCAGATATCAAAGGTGGGAGATTCTCACTAAACTGACTTAGCAGAATTCTTGCTAAGACTGGGATTGGCAAGGATGGACACGGAAACCTAGCGGAGAGGAGGGCTTAAAGGAGCCTAACTAAAATTCAGTCAAGGAGACAGTCTCTCAATAATAGTAATACTAATAGTAGTCATAATATTTTTGTAACAAATGATGAAATGAAGTAACCTTCCCAAAGTCACTCAGCTAGTGAGCAGGAATTCAAACTCAGATGGGTATAACTCTAGAGTTCCAACTGTAATCCATGGCACTCTTCCATCTGTTTATTAGAAGAACCTGCTTTATAAGATGGAGAGCTCTTTCTCAGGGTTTATCTTCAGCTACAGGTTATTTAATCAGTGATATTAAAGAAGAATTCCTAAAATGGATAGAAGGTGAAGTGATTGCTGAGGTCTCTTCTAACTTTAAGTGTCTGTGGTTTTATGATTCCATTCTGATGATTGTTTTAATTTTTAATCTGAGCTACAAGGAACCTTAAAGCAATCTAACTTCTCCCCACTTACCAACACTTATTTCTTGTCTTTTTTATAATAGCTATTCTAACAAGTGTGAGGCAATACCGCATTGTGGGCAGCAGGGTGAATATAGTTAATAATACTGTATTGCATATCGGAAAGTTGCTAAGAGAGTAGATCTTAAAAGTTCTCATTACACGGAAAAAATTGTTATTGTGTATAATGATGAATGTTAACTTGACTTATTGTGATGATCATTTTGTAATATATACATTTTTGGAATCATTATGTTGTACACCTAAAACTAATATAATGTTATATGTCAGTTCTATTTCAATTTGAAAAATCAGTGCATATATACAAACCTAAAAAAAAAAATCTAACTTAACACCCTCACTTTAGAATGATAAAACCAAAACTAAGAAACATAAGTTGAATTGTTCATGAAAATATAGTAGGTTTGTGACAGAGTAGAAAATAGGGAAAGTCCACTGATTCATGGGTCTGAAATCATGCTTGTTTATTATTTTGTAATGGTCTAATCCATACCCCAAACATCTTATTGACTAGTTTTCCTTTAACAGTATTTTTTACGCTTGCACAAAGAAGTGTAGTTGTTGCCTAATACATCCAGTACAAAGACTGCTTGACTTTCACGATCCTAGGAAGTCTGGTCTTTAACTGTCCTCATAGTGGATGAATTTCGTTCAATGTCAGGAAAAAAAGTAATTTGATTGAAAGATTTTTCCAACTAAGGCATTAACCCCTTAATTGGTCCAGGATATTTGCATTTTAAAAGAGACATGCAAATCCAAATGAAACTGGAAGAGGAGTTTCTGTTGGTAAGACTTTGCTATCTAAGTGAAAGGAGCTATTTGGGAATAGAAGCGAAATGAAATAGCTCATCTTCCTGCATACACTCAAGTTATAGATCCAGAAACCTAAGAACCACATGCACCAGGTTTTCTCTTCACAGCTGGCTCTAGGTAGACTGAGATAATTCCAGATTGTATAAGCTTTTCTCAATGTCAGCTCTACCTAGATTATTTTATTCTCCTGGGGGTTATGCTATGCAGGTATGGACTGTTTGGGGTTCCAATCAACTGTTTCAATAGAATGCTGCTAGAGTTTCATATGCCATCTCCTGGGAAGTGAGCTAAAGTCTGGAGAACTGGACTATGGTCAGAGCAGACCTCTGTACAAGATGCTAAGCCTCATCTGCTTATGGATGTTTGCTTTTATATATTGCTAATCATGAAACCCAAACATCTAGGTTCAATTAAACAAACTAAGACTGCTTTTTCAATGTGAATTGTGGTCGTTTATGAAGCTAAATTATTTCGCTAGTCTTAGGGAAAAGAAAACAACTAATAACAATGGCAATGAATTTCATTTTTTTGTATTTTTTTTCCTAATAAATAATTTATCTTGTTTTGACCAAAATCCAAACATTTGGTGGTAATTTCACAGTGCCGGACTGAAGTAAACAAAAATAATTTGTAAAGTGCCTACTTGAAGAATGGGACCTAAAATGTTATTTTTAATTATAGCTTAATTTATTCCTAATAAGGAAGAACAAGAACAATACTGAAGAAGCTTTTACAACATTGTGACAAAAGTTTACAAGTTGGGCTTTGTTAAAATATGTGACTCATAGGAACATGGGATAAATTATGCCCTTCCAGCCCCAGCGATGCTCAATTTCAAAGCTAAAATAGTACTTTGTATTTTGGATGGAATGATGAAAGGGCTACACAGGCACTTCTTTACTGCCTCAAGGAAATGTTTCTCAAAAGTAATAGAGAAAGAAGCCTGAAGCATCCCTTATGAACAAACTATCAATACTTCCGTGTTCAAGGCAATAAGTGGACTTTGGGTAGGAATGAGGAAGTCAGGAAGCCAGTCCAGGTTGGAGAGTTAGATTTCTCTGATTCCTATATTATGCTCTCTTCAGGAATAATTAGAGAAACTTAAAGGACTTTATCAAATGCTATGCATGTATGTATGTTGTTATTTACAAAAGAGTGTATGTGCTTGGTAAAAGATCAGTTAAGAAAGTGGCAAGAACACTGAGTTTGGAGAAAAAGGATAGACCTGGCTTTGAACTTCAGGCCTGTCATATTCTAACAGGGCACCTTTGATAAATTTAACATCTTCTTCCTCTACTCCTTAGTTTTTGTCATCTGTAAGAGAGAGAGAGAGAGAGAGAAAGAAGGAAGGAAGGAAGAGAAAGAAAGAAAGAAAGAAAGAAAGAAAGAAAGAAAGAAAGAAAGAAAGAAAGAAAGAAAGGAAGGAAGGAAGGAAGGAAGGAAGAAAGAAAGGAAGGAAGGAAGAGAGAGAGAGAAAGGAAGGAAGGAAGGAAGGAAGGAAGGATGGGGAAAGGAAAAGAAAGAAAGAAAACCAATATTACTTATTATGTAATTTCCTGTAAGAATCAAATGAGATACTACAGGTGAATCATAATTTATGAAGAGTTATGCTAAATCAGTTACTGGATTTTTTAAGTATTTATTTTATTCTGAAATGTCCTAGTATTTGAAATAGTAGGTAATAGAACAGATATATGTATTTAGTGACATTTTTAAAAGCCTGCTATTCTCCTCAATCTGCTTGTTGTAATGGCCATACCTAGTTTTCCTTGTTTCAAATTCAACTCATATCACTTTCATCCCAAATATAGTGGTTTAGGGTACTGGTTCTGAATCTAAACTTATGAGTTTGACTCTCAATTCTGCTACTTATTAATGACCTATGTTAATTCATTTTACTTTTCACTGCCTTTGGGGTTTTTTTCCCTATAAATGGGAATAATGATAACACTTCTTAACCAATAAGGTTATTTGGAGGATTAAATGACATAGTATATGTCAAGTTCTCAGTTCAGTGCTTCACACATAACCAGGACTCAATCTATGTGGCTATTTTTATTATTTTCACCCCAGCCCACAGAGTCAAATAAAGTAGAAACACTTATCTCACCTAGAGATCCCTTTACTTGTATCTAATTCCATCTACTTCTGGTTTGTGAATGACCTTGTTTCTTTTTACACTTATTCCCCCCCCCACTTTTTTTTCCTTGAAAATCTTTGATTTCCATTGCTTACTGTGTGCCATGTATAAACCTCACAAATCTTCTCAATTCTCTTTATCACTAAATGACTCTTTAGACAGACCCTAAGAATGGATACATCGAATGAACTTTTTCCATCCTCCCTATTCTTGCTCTCTCTCATGCCTCAGATAATTCTAAAGGAGCTATCTTTGGGGAAGAATATCAATTTAGTAATAATACATATGTCTAGTGTATATGCATATCTAACTTCATGATTCTATAGCTACCTGCATCCTTCTGACCCCTTAACCATGGCTTCTTTCTTAAATTTCTTTCATTTTCACTGTATGTTTTGTCTCAGAGGATGCATTCATTTTCTTGGCTTTAGTGATAACCCCAGTTCAGATGACTCACAAATTTCTATCATGCGATCTGATCTCTGATCCAGGCAGGAAACCTCTAACTTTTCACTGAATGGCTCATGTCAAGTATAAAAAACTAACATAACTACTCCAAACATAAACTTTTCACTCAAAATTAGCCCTCCCTTCTAGTTTACCTACCTCTGTCCATGGTATTTCCATTGCCCCAGCTCTTCAGATTTGGAACTGCACAGTCTTCTTTGACTCATTCCTTTCCTTTATTCTCTATATTCTGTAAATGATCTATACCTCCATATTTTTACTTGTAAAGAATTATTTTGTTCTTAACCTTCTTCTGATCTCCACCATTATGGACCACATTTCCCTCACAATTAAATGACTATTACAGCACTTTCTTTAGCTTTTCCAGAATTGCTGTTCCTTCCTCACTCAATTAATTTTTCTGACTTATAACAGGCAAATTAGTTATCATTACATGTATTTTCATCTTGTGACTCCCTACCTAAAAGCCTAAATGTTCACCAATGTTACTACATCAAGTCTAAACTCCTATGACTAGTGTTCAGACTTCCCATCACCAAAGAAAAGAACGACATACAAATGTTCATACCGCATTTCTTTGTAATACTTATGTTCTGTTCAGGGCTGCCTTTCACTGGTACTCAAAAACATCTTGCATCTTTTCTTTACTTTACTTTCTTTACTCACATCTGCTATTGTTATATGAGGATGTGTCTCTCCTTCCACCAATACAGATCCTACCAGTCTGTATCAGTCTACAGATTCTTGTTGTAGAGGGCAAAAAAATCAACATGGTAGAGGCTATTAAAGCTTTTTCTCAGAATTGTAACATTTCACATCTGTTCACATTTCACTAGACAAAGTAGGTCACTTGGTGAAGCTTGATGTCAGTCGGGTGGGGATGAATCTTTTCCTCAGATGGAGAGGCACAGAAAATCCCATGGCTAAGCCTGATGCCAACAGAACCGGGACATATAATACGTCCATAAAGGAGCAGTTAATATTTTGAAAATTTATGAAGTCTACTACAGTCCACTCTCTGTCACAAATATTTACTTTCCTCCCTTCTGCCTGTAAAGTATACTCATTCCCTCTCCAAGGGAAACAACTCAGCACACAGCATATGAGACCAAAAACTGACCTGATGATATTCTATATCTATATCAGGTCAGGATATAATTCCTCTTGAGTTATATATTTATGAACTAAAAAGACAAATTAAAAGCCCACAACAAACCTAGCAAATTTTCACATTCAGAAAGGACAAGGATAGCTGGCACATGGCAGTGATGGGTTGACAGTCATGCTCTAAGGTTGCTAGAGGGACTTCTGAGGCATGTTACCCCAGAGAGGAAGTGTGTTCTTAATCAGACCCTGAATCTACTCCTTCAAAGCAGCTTCCTAGTCCACTGTTCTCCTATCTTTTCCAAAGCATACTGACTTTCCTCTTTTATGAAATAATTATTTCAAACTACCATTTTATGAATTCATGGAGTACTAATATTTTTATATATTTATTTTAGACATTCTGATATTATTTTATGTATTTAACATTATCTCTCCAAAGAATTTGTAAACTTCTTGATTTAGGGAGACTGAATATTATCAGTGTTTCCAAAAAATGCATTATTATGCATGTAACAGCAATTGGGACAAATTATTAAAAATACATGAATAAGGACGGTTTGATTCAGGCTAACACTTTACAAGGATAAGCAGGTCCACCAAAGGTGTTGCAGTAACAACTTTATAAGAATTTTAAAATTATGAAAAATTATGAATTATGAAGAGTATGAGGGTTCATCCAATACGTTGACATTCACAGTTACTTAAATGCAGCCATGACCATATGGATAGTTCCTTCACTTCATGCGTCTTTTATAGGCTTAGACTTTGTTTGTGTATTTATTATGGAAACATTATTGGCCCAGGGAAGTCCTTGGAGCATTCAGTAAAACACCAACAGACAGTTGTCCTGGTACCTGTCTGGCCTTCACCCTATTATGGGACTTTGAAACCTGTAATAACTTTATCTAGGGCTCTATTTGTAGATCAGAAAAAATATGCTCTGCCCTTCACTGTTCCAAGGTGTCATGAGAATACCTGAGGTGACATGATCAACTGTTTTGAGTTTGTAGTCAAGAAAACTTCATTGCAATTATTAAAGTCATGCATAGATAAAGCCATGAAGTAAGCAAGTGTGCCTTGAAGTTCTTCTGTCTCTCTGCCCTTGCATGAAGTTAGAAAAGAGAGAAGACTGTAGAAGTAATTATCTTTGGTTTTGTTGGTTAGAGAGATGCTTTTGGACAAGGGGGATTGATGACTTCCTCGAGAAGTCACTTATTGCCATGTAGATAGCAAAGAAAAATATCTCCCCACACAATCCTGTGTGATATAGATGTTAAGAATTATTAATAGTGAGTGCGAAGACCTAATATTGACAATTGGTGTCACACTATTCAATAGAATTTAGAGTGAAATGCACTGAAAGGCAGTTGGATTGTGACTCTAAATTTTATCCCTCTTCTTCATTCCAACTTGGAATCTTCATAAAGCTCATGTTTCCTACAGTTTTGTTATCTCTTAATGACATTCCTTAGTTTTATTCTGCTCTCTACTATATATATATATATATATATATATATATATATATATATATACACATACATACATATATATAATGCCTTCTACTATGTTCTGGGTATTGCCACATTTTAAGAGATGGTCTGGGGACTTTCTAGTTTAGCATCTGATGTGGACAAGGCATATGAGAAGTGAAAAAGTTATCACACTGGTCTAGAACTGAAGAGTTTTTGTGTGTGCATATTACACATTGGGAAAATACATACGGACTTTAAATATTATGAGATGCCAGGCAGTCTGGGAAGATTGCGGGCTGTATATTAATTGCTAGTACTTTAGATTCTGAAATGTTAATAAAAAAATAACACTCCCCAAGGGTTCAACATTAAAAGTCAGCCTTTTGGTTAAGGACTCTTGCTGTATCTTATAAAATTGATACTAATGATAGCTAACATTTGTTGAAGGTTTCCCATGTGTCAGGACCAATTCTCAGCACATTGCGTGCATTAACCCATTTAATCCTTATAATAGCACTATGAGGGATGTATTGTTATTATTCTTTTGAGATGAGAGACTGAAGCACAGAAAGATTAAGTAATCCAGTCAGGGTTATTCAGCCAGGATCCAATCCAAGCAGTTTGGTTTTATAGTCTGTGCATTGACCGCTATGCAAAATGGCTTTCCAAGGGATAAGAATTATTTTAAAAATAGGAGCAGAGTAACTGCTGGGAGCCTGGATACATATTGTAATGGTGGCCTGAAGCTCACTGTTATCTTAATGAAAATCTGACTCTTCAGTCAGACCTGAATCCACAGCCAGCCTGTTTGCAGGGGGCTCCAGGATTCATGGGACATGTAAAATTTCCCAGAGGTCTGTAAGCCAGACTGTCTTCTCTGTGTATCACTGGAAGCCATAGTACAATAAGGAGGCTGAATTTATGTGGAAAAAGTAGCTTATTATTAGATGAATTAACATTTCATTTGTTGAGACTTCATCATCTGAAATGTGTAACACTAAAAAATCTGTAGTTTTTTATTGTATACATAGATGGTGAAAACTCTGCAAGGCAAATGAATAGTGTAAATAAGTTTTTAATGTGAATATTTAACACTTAGAACAGTAATATACACATAGGAATTAGGGAGGCTAATGTTAGTTACAGGCTGGCTAAAATCTTATTCTTGCCTCTCCAGATATTATCACTATTACCTGATCCCTTAGCCAATGTTCGTCCCAGACTTTTCATTTCATCATTCTAGACTCATCTAGCCAACCTCTCACTGTGCTCTGCTCACTCAATTTATATATGTTGCTATCTGGTAACCTGTCATCCATCTTCTTTGTATCTCTGAAATATATACCTGCTCTCATTATGTTATGTCTATAACCCATCTCTTCTCTTGTTATCTATTAGTTTATACTTTGCAGCCAGATTTTGCTTCTCCAGCTCCTTCCCTTAAAAAATTCATTGGGAATGCCGAATGATGTGATGCCCCTCAGCCATTTTCATATCAAGGGACACATAGGAAAAGATAATCTTCGTATATTCTAGGATCATTTAATGAGACTGCTTGTGTCAGAGGCAATAAGCCAGGGATTCCAGTTGCCTCAGGCCATGTCGGCTGACTACAGGACTGAGAGAATCAGTATAACATTTCACCTTTAATGTATTCTTGCACTTATTAGGAAGCGCTGATTTAGGGGAAAGAGTATGTTGTTGTGACCAGATAAGCCAGGGTCTGCATTTTGACTTTGCTATTCCGTAGCTCTATGCTCTTGATAAAATAACAATAGCCTATCTTCTGCCTTCTAAGCTATAAAATAGGAGTAGTAATATTGAGAGGGAAAGGACACTTCTGAACCTTCTCCCATTAGTCCTAGTCTGCCTGTTCCTTTTCCAATTCTTTTCCGGAAGAGAAGTTGGCAGGTCAACTGGTGAGACTTTTAAGATGCTCACTGGATCATATTAATAGCAGTTGAAGGGAAAGGAGGGAAGAGAGGGGTAAATTAGGAGTTTGCGATTAACAGATACACACTATTATATATAAAATAGACAAACAACAAGGGTCTACTGATAGCACAGGGAACTATATTCAATATCTTGTAAACACCTATAATGGAAAAGAATCTGAAAATATATATATATATGTATAACTGAATCACTTTGCTGTACACCTGAAACTAACACAACATTGTAAATCAACCATACTTCAATTAAAAAAATTTTTATTTAAATAGTAGTTGAGGTCAAAGGGCAGGAACACATCCTCTGCTTCCTGCCTTCCAATCTGTCTCCACCATGAAGTCAGGCTAGAACTTAGAAAGCTGTTCATGGGAGGAGAAAGAAACCAACTCAGAGGTCTCTTCCCCTTAAAAGCTTGCCTGAAAATTGCATTGGATTTGTTAAGAGATTACTCCTTTAAATGCCTTCTATGTTGTAGACATGATTTAAATCATGGCGGATTAAAAATAATGAAATTCAGCTCTGTTCACAATGAGCTTAGCGTACAGCAAACAAGAACAATCACTGAAATAAAACTTTAAGTGCTGTGATCTAAGTGTGGGCAGGAAACCAGATTGGCAATGTTAGAAAAGGCATTCTAGGAAAGGAAGGCTACAACACCATTAAGATGGCCTAGCATGAGATTTTAATCTCTCCCCCCATTGATGTCTGTACCATATTCCAGGGTAGGAGATATTTCTGCTGCTCCCTCCAAAAATCTGAAATGAATAGAATTCTGTGAGGCTTAATGCCACCACTGATGCTCTCCTGGTACAGTGTCCTATTTCGCCAAGGACTTTACTCCAAGTTTACCTTTATCCTCAGCTATACCTTGGAAGGTGAGGAACACATTTCCTTCAGTCCCAGATTCTTCAACCTTATTTAGAGTTTTCTTGTGCTCCCACAGCGGGGAGGAAGGGTACAGGACCCCTTCTGAGAGTCATACACCCGCAGCTCCCCATCTCGCTAATGTTTCCACTTCCCATTTCAGGCAGCTTGGCCAGTGTTATCTTGTCCCTCTGCTATCACTGTTCATGGCATGCACCTTGTACTCTGATTCCTAAAAACTTAATGATTGACAAACAAAGGGAAAATTTCAGAATTTGAGGTACTTTCAATTCTAAAAGCCTAATTCTCGCAAATCAAAAAGCCGTGCTTTTTAAATGTCATTTTTGAAACTCAGAAGCATTCCTGTTATAAAGACATGAATTCTTCTTGAGATGTTGGAATTGGGGAAGGTATCATGTTCCAGGGAAATGTGGAAGGTGAGTTTGGGAGAGAACTTTGGTTGATATTCAAGCATCTTCTCTCAGACCCAAAATATACAAAATAGCAGAATTTACTGCTGACTCCCAGGAAGGCCAAGCCATGCTGAGCTTGACGAGTAAGTTTTTAAGAACTGGGAGGAAAAATCAATACAAGTGATTTTTATGGAAACCAAGGTAGAAGTAAGTTTCAAGGAGATAGTGTTCAGCAGAAAGAAAAAAAAAAAAAAAGAAAGACAAAGGACATAAACAGTCTATTCACAAGAGAAGAAATGCAAAAGGCTAATAATCATATGAAAAAATATTCATCTTCAGTAATAATGAAAGATATCAATAAAAATAATAATCAGGGCGGGCTTCCCTGGTGGCGCAGTGGTTGAGGGTCCGCCTGCCGGTGCGGGGGACGCGGGTTCGTGCTCCGGTCCGGGAGGATCCCACATGCCGCGGAGTGGCTGGGCCCGTGAGCCGTGGCTGCTGGGCCTGCATGTCCGGAGCCTGTGCTCCGCAATGGGAGAGGCCACAATAGTGAGAGGCCCGCGTACCGCAAAAATAATAATAATAATAATAATAATAATCAGGAATAACTTTTCCTCATCACTTTAACATTGTTTTTAAAACATGGCATTATTCAGAGCTGTGAAATAGGTATTCCTATTCATTGTTGATGAAAAAATATAGAAATACAGCTGCTTGGGAAAGTAACCTGGGTAAAATATGTCCAGCCTTAAAATGTATTTAACCTTTAATCTAATGTCTCTATTTTTAAATATTTGTAAGAATAAAATGACATGTTAAAAAAGGATTTCTGCATGAACACATTTATTTTTGTGACTTTTTATAACACTTGAAAAAAGCTATCATGTTAAAGTAAAAAAATCAATCATTTATATACACTTATATCAATTTCTATAATTTGCTTTATACACAACAGTTTAATGTATATTATATATTGCATAATGCATATCATATGAGTATAATATATACCATATAAAGCATTACGTGCTTATTATATTAATCACATATACCATGTACATATGTATAATGCACACTATGTGTGTATACAAAAGTTAATTAATTACTCCTATATGGTGTTTTTTAAACCAATTCCTTTATTTTCATCTTTAAGAACAATTTGTGTATTCCCCACATTTTCTAAAATGACCAAATCTTATTTCTACAATTAAAAGTCATTACAGGGCTTCCCTGGTGGCACAGTGGTTGGGAGTCCGCCTGCTGGTGCAGGGGACACGGGTTCGTGCTCCGGTCCGGGAAGATCCCACATGCCGCAGAGTGGCTGGGCCCGTGAGCCATGGCCGCTGAGCCTGCGCGTCCGGAGCCTGTGCTCCGCAACAGGAGAGGCCACAACAGCGAGAGGCCCGCATAACGCAAAAAAAAAAAAAAAAAAAAAAAAGTCATTACAAAGAAAGAGAAAATGATGAACACAAGTTTTTATATGTTGGAGGAAATGGAAATAAGGGTTAAAAGTGTTGATTATATTTGACATTTAGAACATAACTGATGACTTTTTCCAAAGCAATTTCAAGATTCTGGCTAAATTTCATTGTTAATTCAGTCGAGGTGAGACGAATTCATGTAAATCTCATTTTCAGTTTATTCATCTTTTAGGGTGCAATTTTAATAGGTACTTGAGTCCAATATCATGGAGTGGTGATTCTTACTTTTTTTCAATATCGATGGCTTTATATCCCCAGATTTTACCCCCCAAATCATGGTTTATTTCATTTAGCAATGTAAAATGCAATGTAAATAGATGAGGCACAACACGGCAACAGTTTATGTACAGACTGTCTATAGAAGTAGGCATGGCATGCTACAGTGCCACGTAGTAGATTAGCAAATTCTTTTGGAAGAACAAAACCCAGAGGAAGAAGATCAATGCCACTTTTCCAGGCAAACTGTTTAAAGGGAAAGAGAGAAGACCATGGTGTGAGGAAAAGAAAAACATAGTTAATTTTTAATATTTTTGCCTAGGCAATTCATGTGTTCGGTAACTTAAAGTAAAAATGAAGAAAAAAGTATCTAAGATTTTGTCCCCTTTTTTCTTAGATTTTTTTCTGACGGAATTCATGTGTTTCAGAGGAACCAAGAATACAGGCCAGAAATTTCAGATATCAATACCTAAAAGATAGGAATTCAAGTGGTCCACTTATGTCTCTGTTGGATTAGAAGAAAAGAAAACTTAAGCAGGGCATAAGAAGGAAACTGGCACATCTGCACCTGTGATGAGCAAAATGAAGAAAATTTAAAATGCTGGAAATTATTTGTGTAGAAAAGGGACTCAGATTCATATGTCAGCTGATGGTTTAATGCTCTTATACATTTTAAAAATAAGGTTCTTAATGCTATGCATTTGGCTAAGAATTGTACCTGATTTCATTCATTCAGCAAATACTTTTTAAGCATCTGCTTAAAAAAATCTGCCTGTCTACCAGGTACTCTTCCAGCAAAAGAGTACATCATTTGCACAAGAAAATCCCATCCCTCTTTTAATTTAATCCTTTAAGTGAGACATAATTGTTCTTCAAAAGTACCCACCCTTTCATTAACGTCAGTTTGTCCACTGTACACGTTAAGTCTGCCACCCAATCTGGGGCTATGAAACAGGTAGCAAATACCACAAATTGCCTCAGTATCATGAAGTCGCTACTTTTGTCCAATTCATTTCTGACTTCGATGCTGCCACTCACAATGAGCCTTAGTGTGTGTCTGATCAAGTTCCTGAAGCCAACACAGCATCATCCCATGGCTGGTCAAGAATAAGTGGCTGTCATCTATGCTGGTAGAGGTATCTTGACAAACTGGAGTCTGGCAAGACCCCAGTATTTGAGAACACTTTCTTGACTCATGCTGTCTGCCAACACCCAGTGCAGTTGAACTTGAACTGAAGGAAAGATTTCAGAAGGATCAGATGCAAAGCTGAAAGAGATTGTAACAAACCTGAGTTGAAATTTCAGCTCCCATGGATTCACATTAAATACCAGTTTGTTTTGCCATTGTTTCTTGTAATCAGTTCCATTTGTAAAAAGGATTACTCTCTTACTTCTGGTGTACAGAGACCATGTTAAGAATAAACATATTTCACATTGCTTGGTGAAAACTATATATATATACATACATATA
Source organism: Globicephala melas (assembly GCF_963455315.2). Taxonomy (NCBI): domain Eukaryota; kingdom Metazoa; phylum Chordata; class Mammalia; order Artiodactyla; family Delphinidae; genus Globicephala; species Globicephala melas. The sequence continues at coordinate 69,311,655 of NC_083318.1, forward strand.
TATATATATATATACACATATATATATATATACATACATACATACATATAATGTCATGTTGTAATATGCCCTGAGGAAAACCAAAGAACAATGTAGCAGAACAGATGTGATGTTAGGGAAGGTGGCTATTATTTTAGATTGGATAAGTCAAGAAGAATAGCCTCCTGAAAAGGTGAACATTTAAATAAATCCTTGGATGGAGTAGAGGACAGGAATTAAGAAATAATTCAATAAATAATAGCATAACAATAAGGAGAATAATCAAAGGTGATAATCTGAGATTTATGCACCTATATTCTGGCATGTAATTTAAAAAGTCTTGCTGTTTCATGATAAAAATTCTTCTATTGCAAGGAGAATAGAGGTTGGTGGTGAAAATTGTCCAAAAGTGTCAAGTGAGAAGAATGTGGACAAGTCAATCCATGGAAGTCCATTATTTTTAAATTTCAACATTTTTATATTGAAATAAAAATGTATATAGAGACACAGATCCTCCTTCCACTCTCTGAATGTCGTTTGTAGGCTACCTACTATGGGAGGAGAAGCAAGAACACCAAGAGAAACCTACCCCTGAGGTCACACAGAGACTACCTAAGACGACAGTGAACTACCCCAACATCAGTTGGACAAGAACAAAGTACCAGCCTTAAGAGTCTAACATTAGAGGAGGGACAGGTGTGGTATAAGGAATTTCAGGCTTCCAGTCAGGGCTGAAACTGGGAGTGGAACACGGACTTTGAGAAAAATCCTCCACCAGTGACCCGTTGTTGTTCCAACCACAGAATAATAGCACTGCCATAGAAATATTTTTTATTAAGGTAAAATTCACATAGCATAAAATTCACCATTTTAAACATTTTACAGTATTCAATTCAGTGGCTTTTTATTATATTCATAATATTGTGCAGCTATAACCACTAGCTCATTCTAGAACATTTTCATCACACCAAAACGATACTCTATACCCAATAAACAGTCACTCCACTTCTCCCAGCCCCTGGCACCTATTCATCTGTTTTTTACCTTTACAGATTGCATATTCTAGATATTTTATATAATGGAATCATACAATACGTGGCCTTTATGTTTTTCTTTCACCTACGTATAGAGACCCAAAGGTCAACAAGAGATGAGAGCTTTGGTCCTTCCCAGGTCTTGCCTCAGCGTACATCCAGCCATGAGTACGTGCGTGGCCTTCTAGATTTCCAGGAATATGTCAGAGTTTTCCAAGGCCCTAGGGCCCAAAACATCTCAATCACCTTCCTTTCCTTCCAAATTTTGGTTAGTCCATTGTTTGCTCCAACCGTCATCCATTTCCCAAGGCAACAGCAATTAATATAATTCCCTGTAAATGTTTTTCACAAATGTCCCCTGGGTAGCTGCCTCAGCACTGTAGGAATTCTAAGTTAGGTGCGTTAATGAGTATAATTCTAAGTTAAAAGTAAGCCCTTTGAACTGCTCTTTCAGGAAACCACCAGACAAGTCAACACAACATCAACAACAAGAGAAACAAAAACTAAACACATTTCTTTGCAAATGAGGTCTATTCTACTTCCTCCAGCACCATAACTTATGGTTGTTTTCTTTAGGGCCACTTCTGAGTTAGGGAGCAGGGGATGGGGCCAGAGTATGTTAAAACACCACAAAGCTCACTGTTCTTAACTGAGATTCAGCTGGGTTTTCTTGATAAAACGTTTCACCGGGGACTACTGGCTTTTGATTAGTTTCCAAAGATCTGAAAATATTTTTAGTATTTTATTGAAAATAAAACCATACTATATCCACATTTATTTAATATGGCTAATAAATTTAAAAATTATACTATTAAAAGCTGGTATTATAAGTTTCAAAACAATGATATTAACTTCCACCTTAAACTGGAATGAGAAGAGCAAACGAAAGTCAAGCCAAACAAAAGGAAGATAATATTAAGACAAAAGTAGAAACAATGAAGTTGAAAACAGAAAAGCAACATATAAAATTAATGAAACCAAATGCTGATTATTTTTAGACATTAGACACATTGCTTAAGAAAAAAAGAATGCAAAAATATACAGTATTAGCAAGAAAGAGGGTGATATTCCTACAGGTCACCCTAATATCAATAAATTAATAAGGGAATATTATGAATGATTTTATGACAATAAATTCTGAAATTTATATAAAATAGACAAATTTATTAAATGATACAATCTACCAAAGATTACTTAAGAACACATATGTTACCAGAAGACATACATTACCAGAATAATCCGGTATTTATTAAAGAAATTGAATTGTTAGTTAATAATTTTCTACCACAACTGCCAACAACAGCAACAAAACAAGCAGAAATGATTTTAGGCCCAGTGGATTATACCAAACATTTAAAAAACATAACATCTACATTATAAACTACTCCAGAAAGTAGAGGAGTAGAGAAAAAGTCTCAATGCATTTTATAAGTACATGACTACACTGATACATAAGCCAAAGATATTGCAAGAAAAGAAAACTACAGACCAATATCCCTCATGAATATAGACATAAAAAGCTTTTGAAAATACTACAAATCAAATCCAGAAGTATATTAACATCGTAAGTGGGCATTATCTCAGGAATTCAGGGCTCTTCCACATTCAAAAATATGTAAGTCAATTAAATTTGTCCTTTAATAAAGTGAAGAAGAAAAACATATAACCATCTCGATAATATAAGATAATATCTTTGATATACTTCAAGAATTCATTTCTGATAAAAATATCTTCACAAACTAAGAAAGCAACTCTCTCAACCTGATAACAGGCAACTATAAAAACAAAAACAAACAACAACAAAAACAACAAACTACCGCTAAATCATACTTCATGGTAAATGCGTAAGGGCTTCCCCTCTTACATCAGGACCAAAGCAAGTGTGTCTTCTCTTACCACTCCTAATCATCATATTAGTGGTCCTAGCCAGTGCGATAATGCAAAATATATAAAGAAGAAAGAGAAAGAAAGAAGGAAGGAAGGAAGCAAGGAAGGAAGGAGGGGAAGGAAGAAGAGAGGGAAAGAACGAAAAAGAAAAGTGACTATATTTACATACAACATGGCGGTCTACATAGAAATATCTCATAAAGACTACAAAAAAGCTGCAACTAGTGCCAATAAGTGAATTCAGGTATAACAAGGTATAGTGGCAATATGCAAAAATCGATTTTATTTCACATATAAATAATGGGAATTAAAAATCGAAATAGCAATTATCATTTACAATGGCACCAAAATCACTTAGATGTATCTTTCACATCTAAATATATTTATGCAATATATTCAAGACTTGAGTACTAAAACCTTGAAAATGTTGAAGAGAAATCAAAGACATAGATAAATGGAGAAATGTACTGTGTTCATAAATTGAAAGATTCATTGCTGTTAATGTTTCAGTTATCCCCAAATTTATTTACACAATTCAATACAATTCTAAATGAAACACGAGCAAAAGTTTTGTTTGATTGGTTGGTTTGGAGAAATCAATTAAGCTAACATTAAAATGTATATGGAGAAGCAAAGGAACTAGAATAGCCAGAAGAAGGAGGAGGAGAAAAAGGAGGAGGGGGAGAAGAAGAAAGAAGATGGGGAGGAGAAGAAAAACAAAGTTGAAGGAAGAATCACACTACCTAACTTTAAGACTAACTATAAGTAAGGGAGTGTAGTACTGGCAAAAGCATAGACTCATAAATCAAAAGAACAGGAGAGTCCAAAAAATAGATACTCACATATATGGTCAATTAACTTTTGATAAAAATGCCAAGGCAAGTAAATGGAGAAAAGATGGTATTTTCAACAAATGGTGCTGGACCAATTGGACATCAGTAGCAAAACAACCCACTTCAATTCATACCTTGTACCACATACAAAAATTAACGTAAATTGGAAAACAGACATAAAAGTAAAAGGTAAAAATCTAAGGTTTCTTGCGAAATATTGAGAAAAATTTTTTCAACCTTGGGTTAAGCAAAGATTTCCTAGATAGGACACCACAGGCATGAATCATAAAGAAAAAAATGATAAATTAGACTTCATCAAAGCTAACGTTCCTGCCCTTCAAAAGGCACTATTAAGAAAATAAAAAGATGAACTATAGACTGGAAGAAAATATTTGCAAAACACATCTCTTATAGAGGATTGGTGTCCAAAATATATACAGAATCTCTTAATTCAACAATAAGAAAACAAGGTCACAACTGAAAAACAGGCAAAAGGTTCAGACAGATGTGTCACAAAAGAAGATATATGGATGATAAAAAAGCACATGCAAAGATGCTCAACATTACTACCAACAGGGAAAGCAAGTTAAAACCATGATAAGGTACCACTACACATCTATAGGAATGGATAAAAAAAAATTTTTAATGCAGTATCAGTTGTTGTGAGGGTACAGAAAAACTGCAGTTTTCATACATTGCTGACGGGAATGAAGCACAGTACAGTCACACTGGAAAACAAATTGGTAGTTCTTGTAAAATTAAGTATACATTTACTATCCAACCCAATGATCCTGCTCCTAAGTATTTATCTGAGACAACGAAAACAGTGTGCACTCGATGATTTGTATGGAAGAGTTATAGCGGCTGTAATCATAATTACCCAAAACACAAATTCCCTTTAGTTGGTGAATGGTGAACTGTGGTACCACTATACAGTGGAATACTGCTTAGCAAAAAAGATCAATAAAAAGCAACAAACTACTGATCCATGCAATATAGACAAATCTTAAATGCATTATACAAAGAGAAAGAAGCCAGACTCAAAAAGTTGCATACTGTAAAATTTCATTTCTATGAAATTTAGCTAAGTAGTTGTCAGCTTCTGACTTTAGGCATAGGAAAGTGACTACAAAAGGGCATAAAGACATTTTGTGGGTGATGGATATATTCTATATCTTGATGATGTTGGTGGGCAAATTTATACAACTATATACCTAAAAAGGATATATTTTCCTGTATGTAAATTATACCTCCATAATCCTGATTTAAAACAAACAAACAGAACAAAGGAACTTATTGGAAAAGAGCATGGAGAAACCCGTGAGAGTCAAGCTAAAGTATGGTATGTTCCTTGACAACTTCAGAATACAGTTTTTATTGGTCGAAAGTGTGGAATAGTAAAACTGGGGCTTCACGTAGCTAATCTATACAGAGTTATGGTAATCATAAAAGTCAGGCTTCACTTACCAAAATCCAAGTTCAGTCATTTATTTGTCCTACTTTATCCCAATTTCTAGTGTCATTTTAAGTCTTGCCTTTCTTGAGGCATCCTTATTTATACCTGGTTTAATTATTAATAGCACCCTGTTTTCCTCTCCAAAGTGTCCATATTTTGGCAATAAATCACATGGTCACCCTACTTAAATATGTAGCCTGTTAGGCAACTGAAAGACAGGTAGAAAAATGACTTTCTCTGCATGGAGTTTCTGGGAAGAGGTTCACACTGAGTGCTCTTGAAAGAAAATGCTCTGTCAGACTAAAGTTTAATATTATCATTACAAAAAAGGAAATGTGCAGGGTTATGTACTCGGCATCTTTCATATGCTATCACACATCAATTAAAAGTTTGCTGAATATACTACAAATCTTGGTCAGCACTTTTTTTTTTTTTTAGCAATTTGGTTACTTTTTTAAATAGGGAAATTAAGCCATTAGTGAAAATGAAGTCTAAAAACATACTTAATGCTGGCACCTCTCTACTCTTATCCACAGAGCATCAGCAGAGAGCCAAAAAAACAAAAAAAGAAGAAGAAAGATGAAGTCAATGATGAGCTCTTCTCCAGGATTTAACGAGATCAAGTTACAGATTCTTCCCTGTTCTTAGGTCATTCCTCCAAGGGTGGAAAGAAAATTCAAATTAGTGTGGTATTTAAACTATCTGTTAAAAATTCCATTGAGAGAGAGGCATGGCCCCATTTTATATTTTACTCTATGTCTTAAAGAAATAAAATGAACTTGGAACAATGACTGAATTCAAATGAAGCTGTTCTGAGATTCACAGGGATGACAGAGCTGGTGTTTTCTCCCCACCGCTGAACAGGTCCCAAAGACAAACACCAATGAATTAGACATTACTCTTCTGGTGAGTGGAAGCTAGATAAGGCAAATTGAACTATTGAGAAAATTACATTTCTTGGATGGATCCAAAAATGGATCAAAGCACATTTTTAATGACTATTATAAGAAGTTTCTGTGTAAATATAAAGATACTCATTCCCTTTCCCTTCTTTGAGTTTTATTAAACCACACATGATAATTCGCTTATTTCCTTTTCTAGGACATAGCAAATCATATTAGCATGAAAAATTAATTCTCCAAATTCCTGTGAAACATCTGAATCTTTCCATCTGTGGATCTAAAATAGCCAGAACTCAAACTGCAATTTAAAGAATTAAACAACCATTAGTAGAACAGTTAATACTCAGGAAGAGCTGGCATAATTCCAAAGCAATGTTCAAGTTGAAAGCTCCATTTGGGATATTTTACTCATTCTTCAGCTATTCTCAGCTGTGAAGTAAGAAAGGCAATATAATTTACCCCAAGAAATAGGTGAGTCATTTTAAGTAGAGCAGATATAGTAGTAGAGTGTTCCAGAAAAAGTTTTGAGGAAGCAGGATCTTGGAAGAAAAATATAATAGAAGCTAGATGGCTAAAATATGTGCTACTTCTATGAGAAAGCAGCCTTTTTTCATCACTTAGACTCTGATACCTACTTGCAATCTAACCTTGTGGGAAAAAAAATTGGATTCTCTATTCTATAGGAAAATGCAGGGAATAAACCAGTAGTTTTTTGCCATGTCAGTTAAGGAATATGACAGCACTGAAAAGAGAATCAACATTCTTTCAGTAAATAAACCTTGGCCTTAAATAAGTTCTCCAAATACCAAATATTCCATTTTAACATAAAGTTCTTCCTAAAATGCCACCACAGGATTCAGTTAAAATATCATTTCATTCTTTAAATAACAACACAATATCAACATGTTGGCTAGACTCTTTCACATACCGTACATTTGTATCATTTGAATTTGTATATATGGCATTGTATTATTTCATTTTGGATTTTATTATTCTGTTTTATATGCATCTTAAATTTTGTACTCTATTGATATATACTCTATTAAGCCCATCTTTGTAAGATATAGATTTTTTTGTATTCAGTCAAAAAGAAAAAAACAATAAAACATTGAAAAATATTTGAATAAAATAAAACATGAGCAATATTTGTGCTAATTTTATAATCCCATCTATTAACTAACTAGGTCACCAAGTGAGTCTTTTTTTCCCCTCAGCTGATTAAATTACTACTGTAGTATTCATTTGATCAATATACAGCCATAATAATGAGGTGTCAGACTGTGTGTCAGTATATTCAAAGTGTATCAAAGCATCAGGTGATTCAAAAATCTTCTTAAAATACAAGATTTTGACAATTCGACTTCAGTTCAATGTTAGTTCTTTAACAAGTGACTGTGAGTATATGTGTGTATTTGTGTTGTGTGACTTGTGATTGAATGTTTTTCTAGACCTTGCAATTTTCTGGTAAGTATTATCTTCTTAATCCAATCAAAATAAACAAAATAAACAAACATAAAATGACATGGGCTCTGCATGTTGGAACCTGGGCTCAGTGATGAAAGGAACAAAATTAACTTCCCCAAGGCCGTAAAAAAGTTTCAAGCAAGCTTCCAGCAGTAAATAAAGGCAGAGAAATCAGGCAGTATGGTGGAATATAAAAGCAGCCTACCAAGAGCTTAGTGTCCAAAGAGTGCAGCAGGAATCACGGACACAACACCAAGAATGGCTCTCCGAGATGACTCCATTTCTCAGAGGGAGGGAGGACTAGGTAAGCAGGTCCCTTGTCTCAAGAATTACCTCAGAACACCATACCCCAATCAAGACAGAAAAAATAAAATCAGACAGTAATAGGAGCTGGGCATGGAGAAGGAGAAGAACATTTATAAATTCCAAGTTGTTAGAGATAGACAAATCCCAAATCACCAAATGGCAGAATCATGTTCTAACCGAGCATATTCGAATCTCTACAGAAAAGACAAGTAACGTCAGTTCCATATACCTATGTAGAAAAACCCTGGAAGTGATTAGAAAACTGGCACTTATATGGAAGGATATTATTTGCTCCACTTAAACAATTTCCACTAGACCTATTCACTAATCTTGGTCTTAGAACTCACTTCTCTGAAATAAGAAGAGGTTATTCTCAAGTTTAGATCAGTGGACCTTGACAAGCATTAAATGCCCCCATCCTAGTACTACGGAGATTTTCAAGGTCTTTATTTCACACTGTAAAGATTGTGTGAAGTTATGAGAGAGAACTTCATGAATCAATCCAGAAGGGGTCCCAAGGGATATATAATATCAAGAAAAGGAGGACCTAAGACGATAATATCTGTTAAGCATTCAAAGAAATAAATTGGTCCCAGATCTTAGAGTAGGAGTTAATTTCTAGGTAGGGAGTAAATTGTTTCATCAGGGATAATTGGAACTCATTCATTCTTTCAATTATTAAGTCATTAATGAACAGGTATGTAAATGAAGCTAGGCTAGTTGGAAGGCTATTGCAGTAGTTCAGAAGATACATGAGAAAGGTGGAAATGGGGAGACATGATGACTTGCAGTGAGTGATAAGAGAAGTAAAAGAGATGAGACATAATAATGTTGTTTGGGGAATTAGTATCAAGAAAGACTTCCATAATTCTGACTTGAGGACCTGTTTGGAGGTAACAGGAGAATGTGGAAAGCAAGAAGCATTAAGTTCAGTTTTGGCCATGTGAAACTTGAAACCTTTCTGAAAAATCCAAGCATAAATGCCAAGTAAGCAAATAATTGTATGGATCTATAACTCAGAAAAAAGTCTTGGCTGGATATATAAATATAAAAATGTTCAGCGTGTGGATATTGACTAAAGTCCTGGAAACCGATGTGATCATATGAGGCTGCTAGGCTGAGAAGAGAAGAGGAAAATACTTAGGTCTTGAAGGAAAAAAGCCAAGAGACAAGGCTGAGTAGAAAAGAAATGTAAGAAGAAAACCAAGAGGAGTGCATTATAAAGCAAAGGCTCATATACTGTTGAAAAATTAACTTAGTGAATTGAGATCCCATAGGTTTCCTTGGGCAGCATAGTTTTACAGAAGTGGCTCTGGCACTTTCAATTCATTAAATTGGACTGGAGTGGGTTAAAGAATCAGGAAATATGAAGAAAATGGAAGCTCTAAGCAGCTCTAGAGAAAAAAATTTTCCTCTATTTTAAACATGGGAAAAAGGAGCATGGCTGAGCATTCAGGGAGGTATTTATGTTTAGTGGTGGGAGGTTGAAGGAGTTCCAAAATACTGACTTTTATTTTCTATAGGAAGTAAGAGATTTCTGAAACTCTGCTGATTGTGGTGAAGCAGAAGAGCCTGGAAGTCTGGGTGGAATAGAAAGATCTGAATTTGTTATTGTGGAAAGTAAGACAATTTGCTGAATAGGAAAATGTCCTTTGATATTTAAGCAGTGTTTATATTGTTGAAAAAAAATTGACAATAGTATCATTCCAATCTGAGTGTGTAGATTCCTTTGGCAATGCTCACTTGCCCAAGTGGAGATGCAGAGAGTGGTTGGGATCATTATGATGTAGGCAGAGTTTCAGGTTTGGAAAAGATTGACTGAGATAGAGGAAAGGGCAATCTAAAACAGAAGGCAGTGAAGAGTGAAGAAAGGAGGTAATGATGGGCAATAAGAAAGATGAGGAATCAGAGTTTAAACTTCCAATAGGGTCAAAGAAAGAAAAGTTGTTATGGAAATGGTTAAACAAATAGTCTGGAAGCACAAGCAGTAGGGGCTGGACAATGGGAAGTTTCAATGAATAATTTTGCAAATGGGTGAGTTGGGGTGACTGCAAGGCCCACAGTGTGACTGTATGAGGGTATGATTAGATGGATGAGTGATACTGGAGAAGATGCAGTAGGAATGGAAGATCCTGGGGACCAGGCACCAAAGTCTGCACTGAATGTGTATTCCACAAGATGAGTTAATACTATCCAAAAGGAGGACTCTCAGGTCGTAGAGCTAGGAAAATAGAAAAAGATTTCACAATCTCACAGGTGAGAATTAGTCTGAAGTGGAGTCTGTGTTTTGTAAATAATTTGCTTAATGGGACTGCACGGGAAGCAGTGTCCACAGGAGAGCAAAGGGGAGGAAATAGAGAAACATAATGACTACTAAAATTGAGGCTGACCTCAAAGAGTTAGATGATTGTGTTGTAGTCACAGGAAGTAGAATGTTCAACCTAAAGCATCTGAGTTTAATTTGCTATATTTAGCATTTGTTTATTTATACATTCAGAATATAGAATAACAGGGCCAAAATCTGTATAACTGTCAGAGACAAAGTAATCATGCAAATTTATGGAATCCCCTAATGAATGAATAAAAAGGATTTAAGTTTCAGGCAAAAATAATAATGAAAATTTAAAAAAACCCAAAAAGGCACGTGGAATTTAGAAGAAGAAGAAGGATAAAAAGAAAGAGAATGAAGCCCAGTTACCACGATTTCCTGTGACATTTCCTTCAAAACTAATAAGAATTCATTTCAAAAATGATACACATGCATTAACTTGACTTCTTTACCAGAATATATCTTTTTGATGTTTTACACACGTGTTTTCATTTCCAAGAGTATAAGTCCTCGCTTTATTTCACTAACACATTAAATGTACTAGTTGTAAAGGCAGGGTCTAATTGTTCTATTAACTCTGTTTCTTCAAGTGCAAATTCTACTTGTTGAATTTGTTATTCTTTCATAAATGTGGATTTTCTTAAATATATGGTGATTAAGTTTATTGCAACATATTTTTGCAGCATCTTCTACAGTTTTTGAACTGCAGCTTTCTGAAGCAGCACCAGGTGACATCAGCTACCTGTATTGATTGTCTTTTTCTAATGGTAGTCAAGAAGTACAGATGCTACTTCTCTTCTACTTTATCTTTTTGCCAGAGATTCATTTCAGTTTCTTGTTTATTGATACTTCCCTTGTCTTACTTTCAGTGTAATACATAATTATTTTTATAATAGCTCTATTGTTTCTGAGTTTGAAAGATATGGGGGGTGGGGAGGAATGCAACATGAATGCTGTCTACTACTTTGGAATTAGAAATTTTAAGAAAACTATACCTACACCTGGAAATGATTCATTAAATATGATGAGAACCAGAGCTTCATAAATGCTACCTTTATTCATAATGAGATAAAGAAAATTATCACTGCCCAATTAAAATTTTTATATTATATTATTTCCAATTTTCTATAATGGAAAACACGGTATGTACTTATTGGTTCTAAACTTCTACTACTTATTTTTAAAATTCTAAGATCTTATTAGATTTTCTTTAAAGATTTGTTTTCCCGTTGAATTATACATTTGGTTTCTCTCCAAATCCATTTAATTGAATAGAATGTCTGGAATCACACTCTATTATAAAATAAAATAAAAGCAGCCTAAACTCTAGAGGAAAAACAACTTAATTAATTCATGAATATTAAAAAAGGATATTGCATCTGAACTTACTGGGTTGTGTGCAAACCAAAGAACCAAGCAAGTGAGTTTGTGTATACTAACACAAACAATATAAATCTAGGCCATAAAGTGATAATCTATGTTTGAAATTCTGAAGTGAAGATAGCATTTCAGTTATATTGATCTATTCAGGATTTGTCTTTTTCTTGTCATCATGATATTATATTTGTTTCAATAAAAATACCATTCTAGGAAGAATCACACAACACCATATCCTTCTTGAAAGATGCGAGACAGTATTAACATTAAAATATTGGGATCATCTGGATTCTTTTATATTTCATATTTGAAATTCTGTTGTCGTGACAGAAGGGAAGCATAAATGCTGAGTGTAGATCATCGCCCAAAGTTTATTAAAACTAAAATTCATAACGTGTACTGAATTCTTCCCATATGACAGGCATTTTGCTCACAGCATACATTGTCTTAGGAATATGTGCTAAATGGTCAAGTTCAGGGGTCAGGCCCTAATCTAACAGTTAGAATAAAATCTCGCTGGGTGTCCCCTGCACCTCAGTCCCGGGTAGGCTGATGCAGCGACATAGCTAATGGTTGAAAGTCACATGTTCCAGGATAGCAGGTGTGAGGTGACTGCACCCAAGAAATTGGAAAGTATCTACTTGAGCAAACTTATCCCATGCATTGTCCAAGTTCTCAGTTATTGTCAAGAGAGTGTTTTGCTTATTTATTTTGTTTTTTTGCACATATTATGGCATTCCCCTAGGTTCTGAGGCATGTTGAAGAAGTTTAAGATCACATTCAACTCCTTGAAGAGCTTAGATAAATGGTCTGGTGGAGGGAACAAAACGCATTAAAAAATTACCAGCTGGGTTTCCCTGGTGGCGCAGTGGTTGGGAGTCCGCCTGCCGATGCAGGGCACGCCGGTTCGTGTCCCGGTCCGGGAGGATCCCACGTGCCGCGGAGCGGCTGGGCCCGTGAGCCATGGCCGCTGAGCCTGCGCGTCTGGAGCCTGTGCTCCGCAGTGGGAGAGGCTGCGGCAGTGAGAGGCCCGCCTACCGCAAAAAAAAAAAAAATTACCAGCTATAGAGACCACCAAAATACACTAGAAGTTTATATAGAACCAGGTAGAGACACAATGCTGAGAGGATTAATTTAAAGAAAGATGTTTTGGTCATGTTGAGTTGAAATAAGATTTGAGATGGACCTTGAAAAAGTTGAAAATTTAGCCTGGCAGGTACGAGAGTACCTACTTCCCTGGTGACTGGAAAGGCATAAATGATGTCTCCAGAATGAAATAAACAGGAAATGTTCATAGAATGTTAGCATACTTCAGTGTAGAGATGATATTAGACAGTATTTACAAATTTGTATAAAGGATAAAATGTGAGTTAGCCATTTGAAGAACTGGATCATCAAACTGATGTATTTAAAATGTGATCGATTGTACTGAGTAGTTTTCTTATATGATGAAAGGGGGGGAAGAAAAAAAGGAAAATGCTATTTTTATTTACTTTTCTGTATCAGACACTGTGCTAGGCTTATCTGCTGCATTCATCTCAACAAATCTGAAAAGGTAGGCAATAATGTGAACTGACAGACAACTACTGGGACTTAGAAATGGATAAATTGCCCAAGGTTAAAGAGTGGGTAATGGTAGAGCCAGGATTCAAAGCCAGGTGTGCTTGCCTATAAAATCTTTTCTTCCCCTATAGCACGGAGCGCACAGTGGCTAAGTGTTTAGCATATTTCTGACTTAGGTTCTATATTTTAATAACAAGTACACATAGAGACATATATATATTTATGCCTGTGCATATATCTATATACGCCTCTCTGTATATCAATATATATGTATATACCCTCCTGGGAGTATATGTATGATTATAACTCTTCCTGTGAAAATATATACGTACATAGATATATGTATACATGTGTATATATTGGGTTGGCCATAAAGTTCGTTCGGGTTTTTGGTACACCCCTATGAAAACCCGAATGAACTTTTTGGCCAACCCAATACATTTATTCATTTAACAAATACATATTGAATAATTAATATGTGTAAGCAACTTGAGTGACTTGCAAATGTAACTCTAGCCCTATCCTTTCTGTTAGCTCAAAATTTTTATCAAAAATTGGGACCAACAAATCTCAATGCTAATCTTATGTGTAAGGGAAATCTCTGTTTATGCAAAGGAATTAAACATTAATATAGACCTAAATGTTTTAAGTTTTTGTTTTATATGTGTATCTTATTATAATTCTTATTTTACCTTTCTTCCAGGTATTTTTGTTTAGAATTAAAAACAACATAACCTTTTTTTTTTTAACCATAAAATGTTTTATTGCTAACCCTCAATTAAAACTTATAAAAGAGAATAAAAAGAAAAACAATGTCAGAGATCCTTCAGAAGTCCATTCATGTACTATACCCAATTCTCCCCAATTATTACCATTTGCCTTCTTGCACAGAACATCCTGCAATATTTGCCAAGTACCTTTTAGAATCACAATCAAAGAATAAAAGTGAGCCTCAGTGATTTTTGGCTCGTGTAGATACTGTGTTCAGTAGCAGCTTGTGGCATTGATTTGCCCCAATGGAATGTTGTTTCCGGAAAGAGGGTGAATGAATCACTTTTATGGGCATAGAGTCTTTCTCTGCACGTAATCTTGCATTATTAATGGCTGATTCAATTTTGCTGGCTAGAATTAGAGTTCTTTCTAGGGTAAGGTTAAATTTAAGTAGCTGCCTTGTGATTTCCTGTATGACCAACCATTAGTATTATTTAGACCCAGAACATTACATTTTTCTTTTCCATATATTTGAATATGTTCTTAATTTCTATGTTAACTTCTGAAAATACTTTTAGCATTTGTAATGCAATACTTTAAGACATGGACTTTGGAGTCAGACACACATGGATTTGATTCCTGGATCTATCATTTAAGCTTCATAATCTTGACAGTGTTACTATTGCTAAGGCACATCTTCTTTGTTTCAGAAATAAGGGATGAAGTGACCTATCTAGTTAGAGTTATTGTAAGGATGAGAGAAGATAATAAAAGTCCCTAGTAGGCTTCTTGGCATTTAGTAAGCCCATAATAATTTGCCAGACACTGTTACATTAAGCAATCAACAATAAACATGGCAACTATTCAAAAATACCAACACAGGTCTAAATTATCATTGCATAAGGATTTATTTTCTTGCTCTTTCAAGTTCACAGTTACATTTTTATATTTAGTGAACAGTTATTAATTGGACAACTGCTATATGTGTGGCAATATGCTAAATATTTGGGTGCATTGCAATTCCGATCATTAAGGGATTTGCATCTATCTGAAAGGGAAAGATCAGAAAACATGAAGGTGTGAATAATGCAACTCATAGATATACACATGTTGCATTGTGTGGTAGAGAGAATGAATGTACCAGAATTAAAGAAGAAGAAAATGGATAAAGATGAAAATTTAATATAGTCAGGAAAGGCTTGATAAAGGGCTTAGGAACTCAATTATGATCTTGAAAGGTAGTTACAATTTCTATAAACAGCTGGGAAAATGTACATTTGTATAATTTATGAAGGAATAAAGACATTTGTGTCTGACTCACAGAAACTTGGAGTTAAGGATATATACATACACAATTCCCCGCCCCACCCCAGTACAGAGACCCAGAAAGTTTATGTTGCTTGCTCAGGTACTTAACAATTAGTCAGTGGTAAATCTCAAATTGTTGTCTAGGTCTCCTGCTCCTGTTTCAGTACTTTTTTACTGCAATGTGTTGGGTGAGTAAGCCTTCAAAAGCTTCTTGAATTATTCATATAAAATATGGACAATCCTGTCTTATTGCATAAGGCCATTTCCATTTATAGATATTAAGACTTGTCTTGTATTCAGCTCTCAATGACTAATTCCTGCACCATCAATTTCAGTACTGTGCTGGAGCTGGATCCCACAAGTTCATGAAAGTCAATTATGTGCATTGCTTCCCAAGTCCATGTTCAGTAATGTCACACTGGTAGTTTGAAAACAGCCATGGTGGGAGTATTTGCACCATGGAAACGAGCAAATGTTACAAATTATGGGTTTCTTTTTTCCTTCTGGGGAGTCGGTTGATAAACATTTACCAGCACATCACTACATAGTAAATTCTATACAATTCCACTATTAATGTAGCTAAAAATATAAAATTATGTTTTTAATTTTAAACAAATGGACTTTAGAGTGAGATGTTGAAAGGTCAAAGAAATAATAATAATAGTATTTGAATGAAAGTAGCAAAAATAGATGAATTATTAGGTTCTACCAGAAGATTCACTCATAATTAAAGAGGAACAGTGTTTTGGCATATAATGCATATGGAATTTGCAATTGTAAATTTTAAGTATCTATGTAAATTTACATAAACTAAATAGAAATAACCTACCAAGAAGAGACAAATTCTGTCCCAGACACTCAAAGCCATTTCTGTTTCAGAAAATCTATAAATCTACTCTGGTATTAATCAGTTGGTAGAATATAAAAATAATGATTATTTCAATAAATGAAGATAAAGCATTTGATTATAAAATCTTAGTGATTAGGTATAATAGGATAATGTCATATGCAAGCTACATATAGAAAAATACATGCTTTCTTTTATAAAGTACATAATAATTGCAAAATATATTCATTACATATGCTCAACAAAAATATGCTATTTTATATATGTAGACATAGACCTGAAAATTATACTGAAAACATCAACCAGATATCACATTGTGTGTGATTTTTCCTTCTTTAGAATTGCCCTATTTTTAAAATTTCTCCACAGTGAAACATTTAAACTACGTAGATGGTGAAAATTATGCAAATAAAATATAGAGATGAGACATTGCTCACAACAGCAACAAAAAACTTAAAG